>NW_007380816.1:0-18789 GCF_000475195.1 Diaphorina citri
AATATGACAATACTCGAAGGCTCGAGGCAAGTGATGAAAATTATCCACGGGCAACAACAGGTAGTTGTTTGAACTATGCACTCGCCTAATACCACTTTGTTTTAGAACCTCCTGCCTCCGTTCAAAGTGATGGTACTTAAAGTTTACAGTTATTGGGGATTATAATATATCTACTATGTATATTGAATATAGCCTACTCTCCTAATGGATTTAGCTTTTCTTCGAACAGCCTGGATTCCGAAAAGTTATCCTTGAGCTCACGTCAAGTAAAGGAGCCACTTCTCCGCGAAAGACTTTGTCAGAAGGTGCATTTCTTATTGCATATTTCAGATCTCTTTAATTTATGAGTTTGTCTGTGAAAAGTTTATACCTAAAAGAAATAATAATCGGTATAAAAGAAAGAGTACCTACCTACCTGTAGGTAATATGTAACTACCTACCCACCAAACTATTATTAGGAGTAAGAATGCCAGGTAAAAATTTAAAATGGAGTACCTACCTACCTGTAGGTAATATGTAACTACCTACTCACCAAACTATTATTAGGAGTAAGAATGCCAGGTAAAAATTTAAAATGCCATCCTGAAAATGCAAAAGTGATAGTACACAATAAAAAGTGACCTCTCAATAGTTGCCAAATGATATCGTGAGTAATTCCTGACAAAAACCCTGCCACCTGAAAGAATGTTCGACGAAAATCAATTGAGCCAGGCTAGTTAGCTTGGACGGCAAAATGCCTGCCTTGTAAGCGCTAGGTCGCGGGTTCGATTCCCGGCCGGGGTGGATTTTATCCTAAACAGATAAGGTTCCTTCTTGGAACGGCTGGCTTTCTTCTATCCTGCCTTCCTTCTCTCTTCGCTTTCGGGAGTACCTCAGTAGTAACCCTGCCCTTTATCAAAAATCTTGAAAAACGAAGGTAGGTAATAATTCAGAGAGAGAAAAAAAAAAAAAAAATGCCTTGAAGTAATAATGTTCGGGGCTGAGGTCAAATATTTTTTGGGGCCTCTACTATAATACCTAATAGGGTAGGAGCACCACTTACCGTACCACACCTCGCCAAAGTTACCCTGACCTAGTTTCTTGATGAGAACTATTTCAGATCGGTCTATCTCCCACGAGTCTCTTAGTAGCTAAGGTCCTATATTTGGGGCCTCTACTATAATACCTAATAGGGTAGGAGCACCACTTACCGTACCACACCTCGCCAAAGTTACCCTGGCCCAGTTTCTTGATGAGAACTATTTCAGATCGGTCTATCTCCCACGAGTCTCTTAGTTGCTAAGGTCCAATATTTGGGGCCGCTACTATAATACCTAATAGGGTAGGAGCACCACTTACCGTACCACACCTCGCCAAAGTTACCCTGGCCCAGTTTCTTAATGAGAACTATTTAAGATCGGTCTATCTCCCACGAGTCTCTTAGTTGCTAAGGTCCAATATTTGGGGCCTCTACTATAATACCTAATAGGGTAGGAGCACCACTTACCGTACCACACCTCGCCAAAGTTACCCTGGCCCAGTTTCTTGATGAGAACTATTTCAGATCGGTCTATCTCCCACGAATCTCTTATTGCTAAGGTCCAATATTTGGGGCCTCTACTATAATACCTAATAGGGTAGGAGCACCACTTACCGTACCACACCTCGCCAAAGTTACCCTGGCCCAGTTTCTTGATGAGAACTATTTCAGATCGGTCTATCTCCCACGAATCTCTTAGTTGCTAAGGTCCAATATTTGGGGCCTCTACTCTAATACCTAATAGGGTAGGAGCACCACTTACCGTACCACACCTCGCCAAAGTTACCCTGGCCTAGTTTCTTAATGAGAACTATTTAAGATCGGTCTATCTCCCACGAGTCTCTTAGTTGCTAAGGTCCAATATTTGGGGCCTCTACTATAATATCTAATAGGGTAGGAGCACCACTTACCGTACCACACCTCGCCAAAGTTACCCTGGCCTAGTTTCTTAATGAGAACTATTTCAGATCGGTATCTCTCTTTACTCTTCAATCTGCATCTTCTCCACTTCTCATCTTCCTCCTCCCCACCTCTCTTCTTCTTCTTCTTTTTTTTTAAAAGAGGTTTGACAGAGGGAACTGTAACTGCCAAAGTCTTATCGTCCCGAAATGGAAGAGAGAAGGAAGACAGGATAGGAGAAAGCCAGCCATTCCGAGAACGAACATTATCCCATCAGGATAAAGTCCGCCCCGGGCGGGAATCGAACCCGCAGCCTAGCGCTTACAACGCAGACGCACTACCAACTAAGCTAACTAGGCTGGCTCTTCTTCTTTCTCTCACCTATATCCTTGCTCTTTGTCCTCCATGCCTTTTCTCCCTCTCAATTCGAATCCTTTTCATCTCTTCTTCTATCTTTGTTTCTTTCCCCACCTTCCATCCCTTTACACTCGTCCATATCTATCCCTCTTCTTACTCTTTCAACCCTCTCTCTCTCTCTCTTCCCTGTTCTCTTCTTCTCCACTTTCCTTCCCCTCCATATTCCTCTCGCTCTTTCCCTCCCTTCCATTTCCCATTCAATTCACCTCACCACAGAACAGTATTATTGCCATTATCTGAAATGTTTCTATATTAAATTTGATTTTTATCTAGTCGTTATTACCCCTCCCACTTCTCACCCTTTCCCTTCTTTCCCCCTTCCTCTTCCTCCTTCTCCACTCCTCCTTCCTCCTCCTCCACCACCATCTCCTCCTCCTCTCTTCCATTTCGCTTCCACTTGAACACCGTGGTAAATTGATCGTACACACAAAGCGTCCGATTTCAGTGTCGGAGGGACAATTTACCTCTTGGGGGGAAGTCAAAAACTGTTTCCCCCGGACATCCCGTATTTGGATGAACGCCAGTTGAATCCCATGACCTTTCTAAACAATTTGGATCCCGTTTGGACCCTTCCCCTAAATTTTGTAAAAATTGAAAAGTCCGACCGGGACAAGTCAAAGTACCGTTTTTCTCCGAAAATGTGGGGAGGGGTAATTGGCCCCAGTTTCAGCTTCGCTCATACACAAAAAGTCCACTTAGGTGTGAGGGCAAACAGCCCCGATGGATGGGTTTAAGCTTCTACGAATCCCCCCCAATATAAATTCCATGGCTCCACCACTGATGTTACCAACCTATCAATATTAATGATGGAAATTACTTCCATCTCTTTTCTTCGCACGCCCATACACAAAAAGTCCACTTAGGTGTGAGGGCAAACAGCCCCGATGGGTTGGTTTAAGCTTCTACGAATCCCCCCCCCCCTCAATATAAATTCCATGGCTCCACCACTGATGTTACCAACCTATCAATATTAATGATGGAAATTACTTCCATCTCTTTTCTTCGCACGCAATGAGGATAAGAAAAAAAAATAATGTAATGACGTGCTGCCCACCGCGAACTCGAGAGAAAGAGGGAGGAGAAGGACGTGGGAAAAGGGACTAACGGAGAAAGAGGGAAAGAAATGAAGAAAGTGAGGGAGGAAGAAGAGAGGAAAGCCATATAAATGAGAGACCATTAAGTGCTTAACTAATGGAGTAGAGAAATGAGTAAGAAAGAGGGGGAAATAATGTAATGACGTGCTGCCCACCGCGAACTCGAGAGAAAGAGGGAGGAGAAAAACGTGGGAAAGAGGGTGAGAAACGGAGAACGAGGGAAAGAAACACGGAAAGAGGGAAAGAAAATGAGGTGAGGAAGAAGAGAGGAAAGCCATATAAATGAGAGACCATTAAGTGCTTAACTAATGGAGTAGAGAAATGAGTAAGAAAGAGGGGGAAAAAAATCTGGTGAGAATAGCACACGATTTTCTATTGCTTTACAAAACTAGAGAGATTCATGAATGGAAAATGCTTGTATGTACTTGGTCTGGTGAGAATAGCACACGATTTTCTATTGCTTTACAAAACTAGAGAGATTCATGAATGGAAAATGCTTGTATGTACTTGGAAAGAAAAACAAATCTTCGTTGCGGGTTCGATTCCTACCCGGTAAGAACTTTATTCAAGCAGATAATTTTCGATCTAGGATCGGCTGGCTTTCTTCGATTTCTGGCTTCCTCCGTAGTTGAAGGTCAATCTATCATTCCTCTTTCATTCCTTTTTTCAATCATCCTACCTATTACTTACTCCAATAAATTCCGTTTACCTAATACCTATCTGAGTAATAGAAAGTAAAAATCCAAAGCTTTCTTTTAACCCGTGAGTGTATTTCTTCCTGTGAAACTATTTTTCCTGTGAAAATCTGAAATCTAGTATTAGATAGTAGGTAAGTTAGGTTTACGAATTATAAAATAGGTTCAACTCCTCCCACACCCTGAGATCGGAGTCTGGTTACGCCACTGTGGTCCCAGTTGTAATCCACTGTACCTCATCCCCTCAGAATTATATAGTAGAATTAGATAGTAGGTAAGTTAGGTATACGAATTATAAAATAGGTCCAACTCCTCCCACACCCTGAGATCGGAGTCTGGTTACGCCACTGTGGTCCCAGTTGTAATCCACTGTACCTCATCCTCAGAATTATGGAACACCAAAGCTTACCAGATGGGAATTCAGGTGGAAAAATCCCCCTAATAAATATCCTGATTTTATCAATATGGAGAAATTTTCCTCATATTCCAAGCTCCCTGAGGAGGCGTGAATCAAAAGTGTTTATGATGCCCAAACTGAACTTCCTTAAGGTATCCGTGAAAATCTGGAATAATGTAGGTATCTATCCTACACTTGTTTTTGGCTGTCATGTTGTGTTATCAATGTCTAAATTTCTTCCTCCAACTGTAATACGATTGCTTTCGACGACATGATGTATCTGAAATCACTCGTCCTTCAAAGAGCTTGGTCTGCAGTAAGGGGTTAACGGCAGTTAAATTAGAATATGTAAGTACAAATGCCTAATGCCTATCCAATTACCTACCTATCATGTGAATAGAAATTTTTCAACTCTTTTTTTTATGTTGGAAAAAAAAATCTTTTTTCAAGTTAAAAAGAGAGAAAAAGGGGGAGGAGGAGGAAAAAGAGGATGATGAAGAAGGGGAAGAAATGCATAATAATTTTAATTTGGAAGGTAACACATCTGATATATCTGTGTTGTCAGTTCGCTCGCAAAATTCATAATAATTATTCAAAAGCCAAATTTCGCACACCCCCCTCTAAAAATGCCTCTCCCCCCTACTTTCATCAATCCCCAACCATCCTCATTTACTTCAGACTCTCCCTTCTCTCTCGCTAGTACTTGCTCTCTCTCTCCCTCTCCCCTCATAACCTATACATCAAAACTATTTTATCCCCAACAATATTCAGGGGACCAGAGGGTTAAATGAAAAACATTATTTTTGAACTTTGCTCCCAAAAGAAAAGAACAACACCTGTCGTTTGCTTTTTGAATTTCGTAAAATTTTGGAGAAATTTTCTTGGCTACAGCTTTCTCCTACTTGTTTTTGGCTGTCATGTTGTGTTATCAATGTCTAAATTTCTTCCTCCAACTGTAATACGATTGCTTTCGACGACATGATGTTATTAAGCGTCACGTTGTGCTAGACAGCGAGTGGGAACTATCAGAGTTTTGATTCGAGATCTAGTGCGCTATTAGGTTCAGCAGAAGTGGCGCTCTTTCTTGGTCAAACAAACCGAGTTTTCAGAGTGGATTTAAGATTTATTCAAACCATATACGATTTATTCAAACCATATTGGTAATATTTATTCAAACTATAATTGAAAGTAAATTAGAAAATTTTGTTATTTTTCAAACAGTCTCCAGCCGCTCTGAATGAGCCAAAGAATGATGTCCCCTACCACTGTAAGTCGATGTAAAAACACCTCTAAGCCGATATCGGGGAACCAGATTTATTCAAACTTTATTAATTGAAAGTAAATTAGAAAATTTTGTATTTTTCAAACAGTCTCCAAGCCGCTCTGAATGAGCCAAAGAATGATGTCCCCTACCAGTGTAAGTCGATGTAAAAACACCTCTAAGCCGATATCGGGGAACCATTTACCTTCCATTTTAAATACATTCGCACGTATGACTGAGTATGGAGATATTCATGAAAGTTTATAGAGGGAAAGAGGAAAAAAAACTATTTTTTTCTTCTTTTTTTATGATCATATTCATTGAATATTGTGAAATGGAGTGAATCTAATGCATTGTATGGGTGGTCGGGGAACCATTTACCTTCCATTTTAAATACATTCGCACGTATCACTGAGTATGGGGATATTTATGAAAGTTTATAGAGGGGAAAGAGGAAAAAAAAACTATTTTTTTCTTCTTTTTTTTTATGATCATATTCATTGAATATTGTGAAATGGAGTGAATCTAATGCATTGTATGGGTGGTGTTGCGTGGTTCTCTGGTATGTAGGGCAACCATTTACCTTCCATTTTAAATACATTCGCACGTATCACTGAGTATGGGGATATTTATATGAAAGTTTATAGAGGGAAAGAGGAAAAAAAAAAACTATTTTTTTCTTCTTTTTTTATGATCATATTCATTGAATATTGTGAAATGGAGTGAATCTAATGCATTGTATGGGTGGTGTTGCGTGGTTCTCTGGTATGTTTGATAGAGGGTTTAATGGAGTGAATGGGAGCGGTTGGAGGACAATGAGAGAGAGTAGGATTCAGAATGTTCTGAGTGAGATTGTACATGGAGGTATAAACGGTAAATGTGAGTGTAAGCAAAAGCAGGCTTTAGGTACGAATACGAATATTATGTGTCCCTCGCTGCTGCTAAAGAAATAGCAAAGGTTGAGTGCGAAGGGCATCCACTCGTAAAATTTGTAGCCAAAACCAAATGTCAGCCCAAAGCAATCACCTAGTTAAAGCTGATTGAGAGGCTGACGAAAAACGCTGACCCCATCTGTACACGGGAAGAGGCGAAGAAGAAAAAGAAGAATCCAATTTCTTTGTGTTATTATGTCACAACTTTGGTGCTCACTGCAGCATTGTAGGATTTTTCCCAATACATATCTCAATAATCCTAACACAGAATGTTCTGTGAGATTGTACATGGAGGTATAAACGGTAAATGTGAGTGTAAGCAAAAGCAGGCTTTAGGTACGAATAATATTATGTATTAGGTGTCCCTCGCTGCTACTGCTAAAGAAATAGCAAAGGTTGAGTGCGAAGGGCATCCACTCGTAAAATTTGTAGCCAAAACCAAATGTTAGCCCAAAGCAATCACCTAATTAAGGCTGATTGAAAGGCTGACGAAAAACGCCAACCCCGTCTGTACACGGGAAAAGGCGAAGAAGAAAAAGAAGAACATTATGTATATTAGGTGTACCTGGATGTTTTAGGAATAGAATAAGATATGTGCAAGAAGTAGAAGGTATCATAAACATAAGTAATCACCCTAGTTAGGGCTGATTGAGAGGCTGACGAAAAACGCTGACCCCGTGTGTACACGGGAAAAGGCGAAGAAAAAGAAGAGAACTTCTTCACAACTTAAGTGGGTACCAAGTATTACTAAGGGCCTCCTTTACTATTAATTCTCATTCATCATCAATCTTTTTAAACTGGGAATCGATTTTTTTTTAAAGAGGTTTGACAGAGGGAACTGTAACTGCTATGGTCTTATCGTCCTGAAATCGAAGAGAGAAGGAAGACAGGATAGGAGAAAGGCAGCCGTTCCGAGAACGAACATTATCCCATCAGGATAAGATCCGCGCCGGGCGGGAATCGAACCCGCGGCCTAGCGCTTACAAAGCAGCCGCACTACCAACTACTGGGAATGGAATCCGCGGCCTAGCGTTTACAAGGCAGACGCGCTACCAATCAAGCGAACTAGGCTGGCCTTTTCTAACCCCGTTAAGTAAAGTAATTTATTAACAATATTAACCCATTGTAGTCGTACTTACATGAAGTGGTAGGAGTTCTGATGATATCCACACCTTGTCTCTTCACAGTACTAGCGCCTCCCTTGGGATCAGGAGCATACCTGGGATCTGTACCGCCTCCCGCTGTGTTGATGATTCCTGTGTCAGCGAGACACAAAGGGTCAATATCATTGAATTCAATAGCCAATGCCCGGGGCGAGTCAAGATAGGAAAACACCATTAGGGTGTAGGGTCACACTTTCAGATTAAATTTACCCTCGGCTTTTTTTTTCTTTTTTTTTTTTTTTGAAAGATGAGTGTTTCACCGCCGTTTTTATTTCGTAGCAATGAAACACTTGCTACATAGACTCATGTAGTCCGTGTAGATGAGTGTTTCACCGCCGTTTTTATTTCGTAGCAATGAAACACTTGCTACATAGACTCATGTAGTCCGTGTCGTAGCATGCCTGCATGCCCATACTCTAGTAGGCCTCTCTTTAGATCAGTGGTTCCCAACTGGTGGTCCGCGGGCAGGTTTCAGGTGGTCCGCGAAGCCGTCCAATATATTATATAATTTTTTTTCCTACTCCTGTAAATTTTCGGTTTTCCGTTGAAGATATCCCAGAAGACATCCAGAAGGAGCTGGTTGAGCTTCAAAATGATACAAATTTGAAAGAATCTTACAGAGATACAGAGCTAGAACTTTTTGGGCCGCCAAAGCTGTAAACTACACGATAATAAGGAGAACGGCGCTTAGACACCTGATGCTGTTCTAAAGTTTAGATGGTGAATAAGAGACACAATACTTCCCATTTAGGTGCTAGGTCAACACGAGAACACCAGAAATAATTCGTTGAAAAATTTGCAATCGAAAGTACAAATTTTTCGTCGATCTTGGGATTCGAACTCGGGACCTTCTGTATGGCAAGCAAGCGCGTTATCACAGGGCTAACTTCATTATTTTGAGTCTCCTTTCATCATTTTTACTTTCTATTACCCTTATTTTTTTATTATTATTGCGGAGGCGTGAATCAAAAGTGTTTATGATACCCAAACTGAACTTCCTTAAGGTATCCGTGAAAATCTGGAATAATGTAGGTATCTATCTTATCCCCAATCCCCACATATCCGTCCTTAAGTCCCATATGAGATAGGTACTCGTAACATTGGTCCCCAAGTATACCTAGATTACCTACCTAAAATATTGATAATAATCACATAAACCCTATTTATGAATACCTACTTACTGTGTGTTAAGGACCAGAGAGACTCATAAAGTATAAACCCATAGGATGAGTAGGATTATTGTAACGAAATATTCGCATTCATAATTTTCGATATCTATTAGGTACCACAAAATATTGTAGATTTTACGTTACGACCTGAAATCTGAAAAGTTAAAATTATTTCCTACGGACCATATCTCCACAAAATACAGATCCAATTTTCATTATAACCTCGACAGAGCTATACTTTTCCCATATTTATGATCAACGTCATGAGTAAAGACATGTGACAGTCTTTTCACCACAACAGCCAATCTTCTATTATTTCTAGCTTAGTCTGCCGATGAATTCATCTTCAAGGGAGGGAGGACCCTTGACACCTCTTCCTCCTTCCCTTCCCTCTCCCTTTTTCTCCCCTACATCCCGGAATCCCCTTTAGACCCCTCATAAAGCACGTTCGTTTACCTGTCAAGCTTAAAATAATAATTTATTCCCTCCTCGCAAAATTCATAATAATTATATTCAAAAGCCAAATTTCGCACACCCCCCTCTAAAAATGCCTCTCCCCGCCTACTTTCATCAATCCCCAACCATCCTCATTTACTTCAGACTCTCCCTTCTCTCTCGCTAGTACTTGCTCTCTCTCTCCCTCTCCCCTCTCTCTCTCCCTCCCCCTCCTCCTGTCTCACCTTCCTTATCCCACCCTCTTCCATCAATGTCCCCATTTACTACATTCCCCTTTTCTCACTTCTCTCTCCCTCTCTCTTCCAGTTCTTTCCTTTCACCTCCTACCTAATTCTTCCTCCCCCTCCTCCTCCTGCTCTCAGAAACCTCACACCTTCATGGTAATCATATTTTCTGCCCTCCTCCTCTCCCTTCCTCCTTTCCCTCCCCTTCTTTCCCTCCCCTGCCTTCCTTCTCCGTTCCGTCCTAAATCTCCTCATTATTTTCAAAAACTGTTAAAGGTTAAATGAGCGGGTGCTGAAGCAAAGACAGAAGAGAGAGAGAGAGAGAGAGAGAGAGAGAGAGAGAGAGAGAAAGAAAGAGAAAACGAGAGTGCTGATGCAAAGAGAGGGGTAAAAGTGAAGGAGGGAGCAGTGCTGATCGAAAAGAGGGGGGAAATTAGAGAGCGAGATATGAGAAAAGCTTACGTCAGCACACCAAGTTTTTCACAAGCAGTATCATCAGCATATTAAATTCAAACTTGCCGGGAGGCACGCGAACGTCAAAACTTCGAAGGGACTTTTTCCCTTGAGGATTTTTTACATCAAGATTACGAGTGGCGAAAAGAAAATCCTTTATTTAAAAGTCGCTCTTCTGACTATCTTCATACGCCTAAATCCTTCAATTTTAGGGAATATTTCGAATATTTTACTTACTCTCCTTTCTTAACAAACCTCTGTCTCTCTCCCTCTCCCTCTCACACACACCATCCCTTATCCAATGTATTTCAATTCAAAGGATATTAGTTCCAAGCGTCCTAGAAAGGATTATTCCGCCATTTGGAGATTGATATATCCCTCGTCCCTTCAACATCATTTCTTCCCAATTCCCGATTTTTCCCTGTTTTTCCCCCCGAAAGGGAAAAACCTTTTTATTCTAGATAAAAAAGAAATATTTTGTATTCCAAATGTATCTTACGAGAATCCTATAAGAAAAGCATTCCGTACTAAGTCAATTGGAAAAATAAAATGTTTTTCCCCCCGAAAGGGAAAAACCTTTTTATTCTATATAAAAAAGAAATATTTTGTATTCCAAATGTATCTTACGAGAATCCTATAAGAAAAGCATTCCGTACTAAGTCAATTGGAAAAATAAAACTACACATTATGTTTCCGATGCTACATGTGAATAGAATACGTACTGGCGGAATCATATGTTGTGATTTTATGTCTTGCGGAGAAAATCCCCTGAAATTGATAAAAGAAAATTTTATGTTAGGTACTAGTCAGTTCCAGAATCTTGTATATTATACCTATAACTGGTAATGTCGTGACTGGACGCTTCTCAATCACAAGTAGCTACTCGTTTGTTCTCATGATACTGAGTGCAACTCGAAATCTAAACACAATGCCGTAAAACTCCCCCCACGCCAGGAATTGAACCCGGCACCCCCGGCACGGTGGGCAAAGTACAGGGTTCTTATCTAAAAAGTACATGATAAAACCCCAGGACACCCAGATAGGAACCTTTTTGAAAATCTTTGTAACGTGCTTTGTAAAACACACCGTTTTCATGAGGACGGCCTTCAAATGAGCTCAAATCCGCTTAACATTGATAAATTAGAATTTAGAATGTACCTTCACAAAGTTCCCGATTCTTCAATTAAGTGTTTGATACAGGTCTTATTGACCCCCATTCCAAGATAGAGGATGACATGCTAGGAGAAAGCCAGTTGTTTAGAATAAAGTTCACACCGGGCGCGAATCGAACTGAAAGTCAGATATGCTACCCTCAATCGGTTAGGGTTGTATGTAGTTAGAATGCACCTTCACAAAGTTCCCGAGTCTTCAATTAAGTGTTTGATACAGGTCTTATCGATTCCCAATCCAAGATAGATGATGACATGCTAGGAGAAAGCCAGTTGTTTAGAATAAAGTTCACACCGGGCGCGAATCGAACTGAAAGTCAGATATGCTACCCTCAATTTTCCCCTAGGCAGAAAATTTTAAAAAGTGAATACCTAAAGCTCCTCATTTCCTGTTAACCACACACTAATAGAGGAAGCAAAGAGGAAGAAGAGAGAAATTTCGAGTGGTAAAACAAAACAGAAGATAAGAAAGAGAATGAGAGAGAGAGAGGCAGAGAGAGAGAGAGAGAGAGAGAGAGAGAGAGAGAGAGAGAGGGGGGAGGGAGAGAGAGATGTGCTGACTTGGTGTGTGAGAGAGAACATTTTTCAAAATTAATAGCTCACAAAATATGAAATTTTCTTGAAGATTTAATACTGTTCATTATGATCCCTCAAAAAACCCTTCGTGCTGAAAAAGTAACGTCGAGAATTGTTAAAATGTAATGACAAAATGGACTTATAAGACTAAAAAAAAAAAAAAAAAAAAAAAAACACAAAAAGCCCAGTCTGAGGCTTAGGTGTAGGGGCAGACAGTCCTAAAAGTGGAGTCAAGATTATACGAATCTAAAAAAAAAAAAAAAAAAAAAATCAAAGAGGATGGTAGGAATAAAAGAGATAAAGTCTGCAGAGAAGTTAGAAACGTAGAAGAGGAAAGTTAAATAAATAGAAGAGAGACATAGCTTCAGAAAAGGAAAGAGAGGCTTTTGTTCAAGCAAAAACTCTAAATACAATATCGATATAAAACAATCCCTCTCTCTTCCTTCCCTTTTCCTTTTTCTTCCTCCAACTTCTCTCTCTCCTTTTCTCTCTGTCTGTCCCTCTTTTCTCCCCCTCCTTCCTCTCTCTCTCCCCCTTTTTTTTCTCTCTCTCCCTCCTTCCCCCTTTTGTCTCCTTCGTCTCTCTCTCTCTCTCTCTCTCTCTCTCACTAAATTTCCCTTCCCTATCTATCTACGTTCTCCTATCTTTCTCTCCTATATCTTCTATCTTGACTCAGAAGCTAAGAGGCCTTTATTAAAAAAGTTATTAGACTTTTACAAATTAAAAATCGCTACTGCCCTTGCAATGACATTGTTTTTAATAACTCTCTCTTTCTCTTCCTCTTTTTCTTTCTCCTCCCTCTCTCTTTCCATCTCCTCTCGCCTTAATTCTCTCTCCTCTCCCTCTACCCCCTTTTCCTCTTTCTCCCTCCCTCCACTTTGTTCTCTCTCTCTCTCTTTCTCTCTGTCTCTATCTATCTCTCTCTCGTCTGGTATTTATCAAGGTTTTATTATTAATTTTATATCAAGTGTCGACCATCGTCTGAAGAGGCTTTGGAATGTAGGTACCTTCCTACCCACATAGATGTATACCTGTTTATTATTGTTATTACTATTATTATTACTATGTATTATTATTACTACTATTGATATTATTAGTAGTAGTATGTATTAGGAAGTAAGAGCAGTTTGCTTTATGTACCTATTTTGCGATGGAAATCGCCATTTCAAAAGGAGAGAAAAAAGGAGTAAGAGGTACCTAGCTTTTTTTTAACGAGTTAGAGAGAGAGGGAGGGAGAGAGAGAGAGAGGGAGAGAGAGAGGGAGAGAGAGAGGGAGAAAGAAAGAGGTAGAGACAAAGAGGTAGAGACAAAGTGAGAGAAATAAAATGTTTTGTAGTTGGTAAAAAAAGGAGGGAGGAGGAGGAGGAGGAGGGAGAAATAATGTATGATGATTATGGTAATGAAAACAAATAAACACGTCTCTCTATCTTTTCCTCCCTGTTCTTGAGTTCCCTCCTTTCCTTCTTCCGCCTTTTCTTGCTCTCTTTCCCATGATATTTTCTCACCCGTAGTTTTGACAGCTGTCAGTTGCAAGATGTGACAAACCAATGACAAGTGGTCTGTATTCCATTCTCTCTCTTTCTCTCCCTGCCTCTTTCCCACTCTATCTCTCGTTCCTTCTCTTTCTCTCTACTTTTCTCACTTTCTACCTCCCTACCTCTTTCCCTCTCACTCTCTCCCTTCCTCCCTGTTTATCACTCTCTCCCTATCCCTGCATTCCTCCCTTGAACAAATCATTTTTTTTTTATTTTTATAAACGCCTGGAATCTATTTTATTTATGCAATGTGCAAATCAACAATAATTTCCCTCCCTCATCTAGCAGCTAGGAGTCTCTAATGGCCTCCGCTTTGCCTTTCAACTCTCGGATTAATTCGTCTGATTGGTTTATTTCAATATTTTTAGCCAATCAGATTGGTTCATTCAAGAGTTTAACTTGATTCCTAGTTTACACTCATTGTGCCCCCCTGTGTAGATACCTATGTTAGAATATTCAATTCATTCTGTAGTAGGTACCTACCTACCCTAATACAACAAACAATTATCATTCCACAATGAAATTTCTAGTAATTGTTCTAGCTTTGTGTACTCTATTCACGTCAACAACAAAGTTGCTTAGTTATAACTGTACAATTGCGTGATAGGAGGGAGTATAATAAAATTATTAAAAGTAAAAAATACCTACCTTACCTGAATAGGTATGTTGTTTTTTGAAGTTGTGTAATTTCGTTCCTTTGTCGTAGCTTTTTGTAATTTCAACCCTAATTTCAACCATTCCTTTGCTATTTATACCCAACTACCCCTTACTTACCTTTGAAAGAATTTGGATATTCTTCCAAAATTTTAAGTTGAAAAGTACCTAGACATAGGCATCTACTAGGTATATCTTATCTAGCTAACTACATACCTGCATATTGTATTCTTCTAGAATCTAGAACCTAGAACAGTAGGTAGATACTTTTTTACTTTCTATTACTACAGAGTTGGGTATATCGGTGAAAAATGTATGTGTTGTCTTTATTTTAGGTTCTAGTACCTATAGAATCTTTAAAGTACGTGGAATATACTACACTTGCATTACTAAAGTTTGGGACATTATGGGTAAAGTACCCAGCTTTGAAATTATTACCCGAACTAAACTTACGACCAAGGGCCACTCCAAGTTTCCAAGTACTCACATTATGAAATTCGAAACTCCATTATACAAGAAGTAGTGTTAGGAGCATCCCAACACTGTGCCATTTGAATTTAAATTTTGAGCTGCAAACACCATTAGAAGGAATGCACGTCCACACTTTCATGTTGTCTTGCCAATAGATTACTGCAACATTTGATACCACTGACTACCTATTAGATTGAAATTTTGTATTTTTTTTTCAACAATATTCCAAAAGTTGGGTATTCTTTGTAGAACATTTTGAAAACAATAAAACCCTGCTGGCATGAGGGAAATGTGGACCCACGAAAGCACAAAGTTTACCATTTTCGTAAAAGATGATCTAATATAAAGTGTGTACTTGGCTTCAAATTACAATATTTCGAAATCACATAAGAGAAACAAATGTGTTTGGAAGAGCATACATCTAGATATGTGTAATGTAAACATGTGTGTTGTAGATATTGTTTTATTATTTTGCATACTGCATATTTTTGCTAACGAAGCTGTGCGGATTTCTAATTGCAAAATTATAACAACCGACATCACAACTCTGAAGTTAGGACACTAGGGTGTATGTTCCACTAATGCAATTATAGTTATACCCGTTCTAATAGAGGTTTTTACATCTCTGGTTTAGGATAAGGTGTCCTTAATAATTGAAAATGGTAATTTCATTTCGAAACAGTATTTATTTTTAATTAATAAATAGGAAACATTCGTATTAGATATTGTTATCTACTATTCCACGTGCACAATCTCATCTGCATCTGCTAATGAAATTTAAAACTGAAATCCCTAATTGATTCGGTAGTTCAGTATCTCCTACGCTTCCACAAAAACTTTCAAAAGTTCAAACTCTGTGGGGTAAACTAGACTGAACTTTCAAGTCTCCTTACAAAGTTGGTCAATAACTTTATTGGTAAATAGCTTCCCCTTGATTTACAAATAAGAATTTGTTCTTCGACTGCACTGACAGGTCCTGCATATTAAACTTGACATTTTAATTTTGAGAAACATCTTAATCTCCCGCTTTGGTTATTTGAATTTTCAACAAGTTTTCTTTCTCCTTGAACTTGAAAAAGTTTTAGTGCAGACATTCGTATTCTACAATTATTAGCTTAGCCCTTTTGAGGCTCAAGAGTTGTAGGTGTTTTTGGGTACCTATCTGACAACTTGGCAGCAATTGTAAATGTTCAGAAAGTCCACTCCTTGTCTTTCCTTTCGCAAGTATCTTCTTAATCTAATTGTATAGATCTATTTATCTGTTTACCGTTTTTCAGACGAAAACTCACCGGACCAACTTTATTGGTAAATAGCTTCCCCTTGATTTACAAATAAGAATTGGTTCTTCGACTGCACTGACAGGTCCTGCATATTAAACTTGACATTTTAATTTTGAGAAACATCTTAATCCCCCGCTTTGGTTATTTGAATTTTCAATAAGTTTTCTTTCTCCTTGAACTTGAAAAAGTTTTAGTGCAGACATTCGTATTCTACAATTATTAGCTTAGCCCTTTTGGGGCTCAAGAGTTGTAGGTGTTTTTGGGTACCTATCTGACAACTTGGCAGCAATTGTAAATGTTCAGAAAGTCCACTCTTTGTCTTTCCTTTCGCAAGTATCTTCTTAATCTAATTGTATAGATCTATTTATCTGTTTACCGTTTTTCAGACGAAAACTCACCGGACTAACTTGTTATACTTGAACTTCAACGGACAATCCTATCCGGAGATTGATGCGATACTACAACTTACACCAAGTCATCGTCAAATACATCATCAATGGAACTACGTTGCATATTGCATCCACTATTATCCACCACGGTTATATTCATCACAAAGGTAAGAAAAAAAAATAAATAAAATTATTCATAGTGTTATTTGTTCTTTTGTGTGGGTGTTTGTTCTTTGGTTTAGCGATGGTATTTGTTTTGTATTTATGTACGTAGTGTGTAAAAATATGAATCATTTAAAATCAGGTCAATACATGAATTCTTCATTTGCAGAACCGATCACAATCATCATTCTTACTAACAATCTCTTCATTATTCTCAACATAAGGGAATATTTCGAATATTTTACTTACTCTCCTTTCTTAACAAACCTCTGTCTCTCTCCCTCTCTCTCTCTCCCTCTCACACACACCATCCCTTATCCAATGTATTTCAATTCAAAGGATATTAGGTCCAAGCGTCCTAGAAAGGATTATTCCGCCATTTGGAGATTGATATATCCCTCGTCCCTTCAACATCATTTCTTCTCAATTCCCGATTTTTCCCTGTTTTTCCCCCCGAAAGGGAAAAACCTTTTTATTATATATAAAAAAGAAATATTTTGTATTCCAAATGTATCTTACGAGAATCCTATAAGAAAAGCATTCCGTACTAAGTCAATTGGAAAAATAAAACTACACATTATGTTTCCGATGCTACATGTGAATAGAATACGTACTGGCGGAATCATATGTTGTGATTTTATGTCTTGCGGAGAAAATCCCCTGAAATTGATAAAAGAAAATTGGCGGAATCGTATGTTGTGATTTTATGTTGTGCGGAAAAAATCCCCTGAAATTGATAAAAGAAAATTTTATGTTAGGTACCTACTAGTCAGTTCCAGAATCTTGTATATTATACCTATAACTGGTAATGTCGCGACTGGACGCTTCTCAATCACAAGTAGCTACTCGTTTGTCCTCATGATGCTGAGTGCAACTCGAAATCTAAACACAATGCCGTAAAACTCTCCCCACTCCAGGAATTGAACCCGGCACCCCCGGAACGGTGGGCAAGGTGCAGGGTTCTTATTTAAAAAATACATGATAAAACCCCAGGACACCCAGATAGGAACCTTTCTGAAAATCTTTGTAACGTGCTTTGTAAAACACACCGTTTTCATGAGGACGGCCTTCAAATGAGCTCAAATCCGCTTAACATTGATAAATGATATCTCTCTGGATGAGTCTCCAACTAAATTATACCCTCATAAAAATAGAGGTAGACATTTTGTCTTTTTCGGGAAAAATGAAAAATGAGACAGAAAGGAGTCGGCAAGATATTCTGCATAAAGTTAATGAGACTACTCAGCCCGTGATCACACTTTGGACAGTTCGTTCCCGGAGTCCACGCCAGGTTCTTATTTACCTATTTATTTATTTTTTAAGAGGTTTGACAGAGGGAACTGTAACTGCTAAGGTCTTTTATTGTCCCGAAATCGAAGATGGAAGGAAGACAGGATAGAAGAAAGCCAGCCGTTCCGAGAACAAACATTATCCCATCAGGATAAAATCCGCCCCGGGCGCATCCACTATAAATTATCCACCACGGTTATATTCATCACAAAGGTAAGAAAAAAAAATAATAAAATTATTCATAGTGTTATTTGTTCTTTTGTGTGGGTGTTTGTTCTTTGGTTTAGCGATGGTATTTGTTTTGTATTTGTGTACGTAGTGTGTAAAAATATGAATCATATAAAATCAGGTCAATACATGAATTCTTCATTTGCAGAACCGATCACAATCATCATTCTTACTAACAATCTCTTCATTATTCTCAACATGATCATGAACAAGAAGTTCAGTATCATCAGGAACACCATCAGTTCTGTGTTTCCCATTTTCAATTTTCTTGTTTTAATGTTTTCTTCAATATACACTTCTCGAGCATTAAATTCAGTTGAAATTACTTTCTCTGCAAGTTCTGGCGAAAGTTTTCAAATAATTTTCAGAATTATGACTAGGGTAGGGAAATTTTTAAAATCGCAGTACCTAAATAAAATTTAAATGTAGGTTTGTTGTTCGGCTAATAAAATAATAGGTAGGATAAGTAAATATTTAGTATTTTTTACTTTTTAGTTTAGGAAATCATAAGTGCAAAGATTATGCGTGTTTTAAGGTTTTAACGGTCACCTAAACATTAATGCTCCAGCCTAGTTAGCTTGGTTGGTGGCGCGTCTGCCTTGTAAGCGCTAGGCCGCGGGTTCGATTCGTTCGCGAAACGACTGGCTTTCCTCCTATCCTGTTTCCCTTCTCTCTTCGATTTCGGGACGATAAGACCCTAGCAGTTACAGTCAAACCTCTTAAAAAAAAAACTTAATGTTTGCATATCGGAATGGCGGGCTCTTTTTTCTTATCCTGTTCTCTTTTGATTTCGGCTCCTTCGTTACAGTTTTCTCTGTTGAACCTCTTGAGAAAACAAGAAAAAAAAAAAAAAAAA
>NW_007380817.1:0-3593 GCF_000475195.1 Diaphorina citri
CTTCCTTCTCTCTTCGATTTCGGGACGATAAGACCATAGCAGTTACAGTTCCCTCTGTCAAACCTCTTAAGAAAAAAATTATTCTACATATTTTTATGAGAAACTTACCCGCATACGTGAGTCCCTCAATGCCGACCATCTCCATTACATTATGAACATTACGGCCGGATATAATAGAGATGTGTACATCAGGGAGGTTAGCCAACTTCTGTAAGGTCCTCTTAGTTTCCTCAGGTAGGACAGCCATGTCAGGGTGTGGTGCTATGGGGGCCAGAGTTCCATCATAATCCAACAGAAGGGCCAGCTTGTTCGTGGTGCCGATATATCTGAAATAGAATAGAATATACCCTGTTTATACTGCCAGAATGAGACTGAAAAGTCCCTTTACTCCCGCAGTTTAAACGTGGTCTTATGTATTTGGTACATTTTTTTTCATATAATAAACAGATAAGATTCGTTGTCTGATCGACTGGCTCTTTCCTATCTTGTCTTCCTTTTCTCTTTGGTTTCCCTCTATCAAAACTCGTGGAAAAAACTTTGATGGAGGGAATTGTAACAACGGAGGTCTTATGGTCCCGAAATCGAAGTGATAAGGAGGACAAGATTGGAGAAAGTCAGTCGTTCTGAGGATTAAACTTATCTGTTTAGGACTTTACTAACTTACTTGGACAGGAAGGGAATTCAGCTAATAACTTACTTGGACAGGAAGGGAATTCAGCTAATAACTTACTTGGACAGATATTCATCAAAGTCCTCCAGGGTGACAGGTTGCATGGTGGTGGGCAAGACATCATCTCCATCTTCAGTTATCAGAGTACCCATACCCTTCAGGATGAGTAACTCATTCCTAATGGAAATTCAGCTAATAACTTACTAAGATAAAAGGAATTTAGCTACTTACTTGGACAGATATTCATCAAAGTCCTCCAGGGTGACAGGTTGCATGGTGGTGGGCAAGACATCATCTCCATCTTCAGTTATCAGAGTACCCATACCCTTCAGGATGAATAACTCATTCCTAATGGGAATTTAGCTAATAACTTGGACAGGACAGAAATTTAGCTAATAACTTACTTGGACAGATATTCATCAAAGTCCTCCAGGGTGACAGGTTGCATGGTGGTGGGCAAGACATCATCTCCATCTTCAGTTATCAGAGTACCCATACCCTTCAGGATGAATAACTCATTCCTAATGGAAATTCAGCTAATAACTTACTAAGATAAAAGGAATTCAGCTACTTACTTGGACAGATATTCATCAAAGTCCTCCAGGGTGACAGGTTGCATGGTGGTGGGCAAGACATCATCTCCATCTTCAGTTATCAGAGTACCCATACCCTTCAGGATGAATAACTCATTCCTAATGGAAATTCAGCTAATAACTTACTAAGATAAAAGGAATTCAGCTACTTACTTGGACAGATATTCATCAAAGTCCTCCAGGGTGACAGGTTGCATGGTGGTGGGCAAGACATCATCTCCATCTTCAGTTATCAGAGTACCCATACCCTTCAGGATGAATAACTCATTCCTAATGGAAATTTTTGAGTTTTCTCTTGGGGACGAGTGTATTCAAACGGCGCTAGAGGTCAGCATTTGCCGTGCCAGTCCTCATGGTTCTGAGTTCCTTCTTTACCTGCGTTGATCATTCACCCACATAATAGGCAGTTTGCTTACCGCTGAAAAAAAGATCGAGGAATCGGCTTGGGCGGGTGAGTGATTTTGTATCCTGTAGTTCCAGTAAAATGTCTCTATGTCATATAGATCTACCACCATTAGTCAGTTCTTACTTGAGCCTCCGCAGGTCCTTATTGATTAGCCTACGCCGGCATCGCGACCACTGTGGAGACTCTCTACTTACTCTCACTATAATTTTGATTTGTGGTTGAGCTCATTAAATTGATTATTATACTGATGATCGGTCTTATATAAATACACGGATACTCTAGTTAACCATTACCTCGTATAGTGCTGAATAGCTAGGTCTTAGACATTTGTAGGTAAACTGAAGAGTTCCTGATGAGTGGATCGAGTGATGTTGTAACTTGAGAACATTACGACTTAAAAGACTGTACCATATGTTTAACGGCTTTCTGTGTAGCTGGTGGTAAGTAACTGCGTCTTTCAAGTAGAAAGACAATGGAAACAGTCACACAGACATGAGATTATGTATAAAAAACATTGACGATTCATCATCTACCAATATCGACCGTTTTACTAAAATTTGGTGACTTAATATCAATTTTAAATTTAAGAACTCTAATTGGACTAAACGCAGACTTTAAATAAAACTTTTAGTAGGGATTAGTCTTAACAAAAATTAGGTTCTGCGGGTGAAGAATGGTCAAAAGTTTGAGATGAATAACTCTCGCTATGACAGGGGCCGGGTCACGCTGGTTTGTTCTATGGATCACTTGTTGTTAGGTCAACGGATGGAACTAGGATTATAGACTTATAGAAAGATAACTTAATGTTTATACTTAAGTTAAGGTCCATAACTTTGGACCATGCGATTCCTCAAGCATCGTACGCAGTCATTTCAACTTGAGGTCCACAAAAAAGCACTATCAAGTGTCAAAGCGGCCCGACCCTTGTTTACGTACTCCGTTGAGTCATACAATTAGGGCTACTCTTATCTGCGGCGTCGACTTCAATAAGTTAGAGTCCAGTATACTCTCAGAAGTTAGCCAATAAAAACCGATGCGCAAAGTGGAATTTACGTCTTGGTTTCTTGCGACATTAAAACTAAAAATAGTCCATATTTTTGATAGCTCACAATAATCATCCCGTATATGTGAAAGTTTAAGAAGACTCTAATTTTTAGATAATATCAATTCAGTATGTTCGATAGAGAATGTTCTCTGAGATTGTTTTAATTTTTCAAGTTCATAGTTTAAAGTTTATGTTACATTTTCACAGAGTGTTCTTCAACTCGAATCAGTTTTTGTCTCTCCTCGATCCTCAATTTCCTCAGTTATCTACTACAAAACCGGAAATGTTCAAGATACGCCAAAATTATCAGCAAAGGACAAGGCGAGATCAGGGCTGCGAGGAAGTATGGACGAGTGCATCCTCTGACTGTTCGAGATGAATCGATTAATTTGTCAATATAGTATGTAAAGGGTGTCAAGAGATCATAAGACCATGTGTCGGTGGTAGGGAGATCTGTGAATCGGTAATTGTTATGGTAG
This sequence comes from Diaphorina citri, assembly GCF_000475195.1. Taxonomy (NCBI): domain Eukaryota; kingdom Metazoa; phylum Arthropoda; class Insecta; order Hemiptera; family Psyllidae; genus Diaphorina; species Diaphorina citri. The sequence continues at coordinate 3,194 of NW_007380817.1, forward strand.
TGTAGAGAGAATGAAAAGCAAGACAAAGACCAATCTAATGTCAGAAGCTGAAGTAAGTGTTTTGGACAGGATTTAAGATAACCATAAAGTAGCTCGCGTGCCAGAATTGGATCCCTCGTTCACACACGAACTATTGGAACGCGTCACCTCTCTAGTGAGACGGTCTTCTCGTTATAATTAATTTCTGCTCCTCATTTTTCGTTTACCTCTCTCATAATAAAACGCACCGCGGTTTCTAGAGATAGGTGAGAGTTGTGAACTTGTAGAGAGATTTTAGGAGTGTATAGAGAAAGCGTGAAAGTCGGAGTGCGTCTCGAGTTGGTACGCGGCTCCTTGCCGCGTGGATGCATACTTTGGATAGGACGCCTTTTCTCCCTCTTATTAAGTTACTCTAACTAAA
>NW_007380817.1:4794-23482 GCF_000475195.1 Diaphorina citri
GGTATAGCAATGGGTATCGAACCCACACTCACCTATGTACCAGTCCCTTAGTATAGTCCAGTCTGTCTACACCCAGCACAATCTTCTGCTTGGTATCAATGACTCGGGGCGCGGCTTGTGCTAATTGTACAAACCGCTCATATGGTATAGCAATGGGTAGCGGTCTAATACGAACTGTACGGCCTCCGTGCTCTACCAGAAGGTTCTTGCGGTCTACACGACAGCCGAGACGCCTCTGACAACAGTCGACGAAGTTGAGACAGTAGTCCTCAATGTGGAACCCTACCATATCACAACCTGAAGGAGAAAGTCAATAATACAAAGCGTAAGATAAGAGTTGAATGTCAAAACGGCAATTCAAAAGTCATCTCTTTAATTGCCCTGCTAACCCCATCATCCTAACCCTGATAGACCATTTGGAGAACCCAATGCAAGTTGCCACCTTCCTTGATCTCATTCCTTGGTAGAATTGTGGAGTTGATAAGCAAATAAAAATCAAGCTTTTGATTAATTCTTATTGATTTTAAATTTGGATTTGATTGATTGATTCTAAACTTAGATGACAGTTCTTATTTTTTGTAACCGGGTTATTAGTCTTCATTCGGCGACAAGCTACCCGACTCTTCATATTAGCTACCCCAACTGAGTGGGGCCGGGAAAGCCAGCAGTATACGGTTTCAAACAAAAGGATACAAATTGGTCTTAGCGAATCTACTATTTTACTTTTACCACGACAATAGTCCCAGAGACGCCTTACCTAGCATTCCCTGCAAGATTTCATCGGACCAGGGGAAAAGTCGGAAAATGTCCCACGGTGGGAAAGGTATGTGCAGGAAGAATCCCAGTTTGAACTTCAGGTTCTGCTCGTCTGCTATCTGAAACGGAAATTGATTTCAATTAGAAAAGGGTCCGATCGAATCTAAAGGGTAAAATCTTTTTCTGTGAATGACATTTTTGTCAAATGCCAACAAAATCGCACAAACCGTATACTTCGCACATTACATATACGTAGGCACCTGTTGTCGGTTAAGACTAAAAAGTCTAAAGGGAAAATAAGGACCCTCTTATGACAACAGCTTACAAACTGTTGGTGCAACGCTCAATGGTACAACTTTTGCATTACTTCGGTGTATTATTTGACTCCAAAAGTACCTAATGACTTACATTTTTAATAGTGTTGCACAACCTGAAGGAGAAAGTCAATAATACAAAGCGTAAGATAAGAGTTGAATGTCAAAACGGCAATTCAAAAGTCATCTCTTTAATTGCCCTGCTAACCCCATCATCCTAACCCTGATAGACCATTTGGAGAACCCAATGCAAGTTGCCACCTTCCTTGATCTCATTCCTTGGTAGAATTGTGGAGTTGATAAGCAAATAAAAATCAAGCTTTTGATTAATTCTTATTGATTTTAAATTTGGATTTGATTGATTGATTCTAAACTTAGATGACAGTTCTTATTTTTTGTAACCGGGTTATTAGTCTTCATTCGGCGACAAGCTACCCGACTCTTCATATTAGCTACCCCAACTGAGTGGGGCCGGGAAAGCCAGCAGTATACGGTTTCAAACAAAAGGATACAAATTGGTCTTAGCGAATCTACTATTTTACTTTTACCACGACAATAGTCCCAGAGACGCCTTACCTAGCATTCCCTGCAAGATTTCATCGGACCAGGGGAAAAGTCGGAAAATGTCCCACGGTGGGAAAGGTATGTGCAGGAAGAATCCTAGTTTGAACTTCAGGTTCTGCTCGTCTGCTATCTGAAACGGAAATTGATTTCAATAGATCAGTTGCGCTTGCTTGGGTGATGTTTCAAAGTCATAGAGCAGGAAAAATGAGGACCAACGGAAGTTTTCTTTTTCTTCTACGGCTTCTAGATACCGAGATAAATCGATTTAAAAAATACCGGTAAATCGTGTTGACGTCACGGCATATGCTCCCGTAGGTAATGACGTAATAATTCATGACTCCCGCTTCGTTTGTTTGTGCGCAAGCGTTTCTGCGCATTTTGACGTGAAATCTGACGTCACAACTGTTTGATCTTTTTCATTAGAACGGCAATTAAAATTTGAATTTTCAACCTTTTAAAGTTAATTTTTCGCAGTTTTGACCTCAGATTTGGATTTTTCACTACTTTTTACGTAAGAATTGACCATTTATTAATAATTTTTACCCATCTGCAACTCCTCCATTAGAAAAGGGTCCGATCGAATCTAAAGGGTAAAATCTTTTTCTGTGAATGACATTTTTGTCAAATGCCAACAAAATCGCACAAACCGATGCCTAAGCCTAATTATGTCCTATTTTTCTATGCCCTATTTTTCCACTATGCCTTGCAATTCAATATGTACGTCGATATTTTTGAACTACACATTATAAATCGATCTATTGATTGTTTAAACTTCGATACAATTTACGATTACTTCGATAAATTGATAACTTTAGAATTAATGATATCATTCTCAGAATTGATGATATCATTATCAGACTTATTGGTATAATTCTCAGAATTATTGATATAGTAGTTCTCTTAGTTCTACAGATCACACTCACCTGCTTTGAATCCAGCAGATTCTATCAGCTGTGTAGCCAGGGAGACCATTTCAGGTCTTAGTTCTACCGGAGTATTGGTATAGTGGAATGTAAGCAGAGGTCCCTTGTTTTCAACCCACGCGCCTTCTTTACACACCTGAATAATTGAACGAGAGTGGTGGGCAAGACATCATCTCCATCTTCAGTAATCAAAGTACCCATACCCTTCAGGAAGCTTCTCATCCAGTAGTTAACATCATGAACTTTCTCCCTCTTCCGCAAATAATTCATACGTAGTGTACGCTCGTCCTCAGGCATAGTTAGAGCTCTGTGGAGGTGAAAGTGGAAGAGATATGGGATTTAGAAGAGATGTTGTTGTTGTTGTAGCGGTATAGCTGCACCGAAGGAGGGTTGATGGTCTCTGGCCAAGATTACTTAGCCTGTCCCGAACCGCAGTCAACCATCATGAGGACCTGTGCTTCCTTAGAAGCATGGTAACCCCTTTGTAACCTCCAGCTAGCCAGACTGGTTAGGTTTTAGCTGCTCTGATCCCTATATTTATAAGCATTTGTATTTTGTATGTATGTATTTATCTTTCATCTTTATCCCTCACACTGTTGGTCCAATTTTGATAAATTTCGGTACACATTTAAAGAGAATTTTCTGGTTAGTTTTTAGGTCCTATTAATGCCTCACCATGAAGGTGGGCAAACTGTACCAATATTGTTATTTGCAAAATTGTGCCTTCATTAACAAATGGTATAGCGAAAAAAAAATGTTGTTGTTGTCGTTGTTGTAGCGGTATAGCTGCACCGAAGGGGGGTTGATGGTCTCTGGGCAAGATTACTTAGCCTGTCCCGAACCGCAGTACTTCCTTTGAAGCATGGTAACCCCTTTGTAACCTCCAGCTAGCCAGACTGGTTAGGTTTTAGCTCTGATCCCTCTTTATAAGCATTTGTATTTTGTATGTATTTATCTTTCATCTTTATCCCTCACACTGTTGGTCCAATTTTGATAAATTTCGGGTACACATTTAAAGAGAATTTTCTGGTTAGTTTTTAGCTCCTATTAGTGCCTCACCATGAAGGTGGGCAAACTGTACCAATATTGTTATTTGCAAAATTGTGCCTTCATTAACAAATGGTATAGCGAAAAAAAAAGCAACTGCGTGAGATCTACTGTACCTAGTTACCTACCTATGAATAACTTCAGCTGCAGCGTCTATCTCATACGGGTTACATATGAGTGCCTCATGCATTTGTTCCCCAGCACCGGCGAACGGTGATACTATGAGTACACCTGGAGGTTCATTTATCTGACATGCTACGAACTCCTTAGCTACCAGGTTCATACCTAGGTAAGGACAAAATATAACTTCAGCTGCAGCGTCTATTTCATAAGGGTTACATATGAGTGCCTCATGCATTTGTTCCCCAGCACCGGCGAACGGTGATACTATGAGCACACCTGGAGGTTCATTTATCTGACATGCTACGAACTCCTTGGCTACCAGGTTCATACCTAGGTAAGGACAAAATAAAGAGTTAGTATAATAGGATTGCCGGGGATACTATAAGTACACCTGAAGGTTCATTTATCCGACATGCTACGAATTCCTTAGCTACCAGGTTCATACCTGAGAATTCAATCATATTTGTGAACAATCAAAATATCGGATAGGTAAATAGGCATAATGGATTTGTATCCTTCCCCTTTTCGTTACAATGGAAAGTGAGAATCAGGGATTGGGTTTCTGAAATAGGCCACAGGTTCATGTTTGATAGCTGAGTCCACAAAAGTGAGTTTAAACTCAGATTGAGTTGTAACTCTCGGATGAAGTAATCTGATTGCTTGATTAAAAAATCAGCCAATCAGATTACTTGATCCGGGGAGTTTAAACTTTGACGGAGTTTAAAATTACTTTGTGGACCGGGCCATAAGATAAATGAACCGATGAGAGAATCTGATTTTATTTTATACCATTAAAATTCATCTTGGCGGGGCGGAGCACTCCTTAATACAGTGTGACTCACCATCTCTCAGAGGTGTCACCAGCGCTACGGCCGCATCCCGATAGAACGACGCCAGTTCATCTTGACTGATACACCCATAGATGTACCGTATAGGTGACCAGTTGGGCGTGGTAAATCGCCCATTGATACGACCTACTAGTTGGTCCATTTCTTCCTTGAGGTCTTGGTACTCCTTGACGTCCGTACGACTGGGGACGGCAATTTGTAGCAGGGTGACCTTCTCTAGGTGCTCGGGGTGTTTTTCTAGCAGAGTCTCGAATGCTTTCAATCTGGAATATAGAGGGTTTAGTGTTTTAGATTAGGGAAATGAGTTGAGAGAGTGGAAGTGAGGGGGAGAAAAGGGCGAGGGAAACCAAAGTAAAGGTGCAAAGATTGTGTGAATCAAGACCTGGGTGAGAAAAAATTATCAGGATGTGAGGTACAAACGTTCTCTACCACCTAACCCTTAGAGCTCCATTATTATGTAATCCAAATAAATTGTGATAAAATTCCATGCCCATTCCATCGAATCGAACCCGCGCCCTCCTTTTACCAGGCAAGGGTCTTGACCACTACACCACCGATGAAGGTATAGCCAAGGACCAATGACATAGTATTTAGAGTATGGAAACATTAGATTCCACTGTAGCAACTGTATTGATTCTAGAAAATAGAGGTATGAAATATTATAACACGGTATAGCAATGGGTATCGAACCCACACTCACCTATGTACCAGTCCCTTAGTATAGTCCAGTCTGTCTACACCCAGCACAATCTTCTGCTTGGTATCAATGACTCGGGGCGCGGCTTGTGCTAATTGTACAAACCGCTCATATGGTATAGCAATGGGTATCGAACCCACACTCACCTATGTACCAGTCCCTTAGTATAGTCCAGTCTGTCTACACCCAGCACAATCTTCTGCTTGGTATCAATGACTCGGGGCGCGGCTTGTGCTAATTGTACAAACCGCTCATATGGTATAGCAATGGGTATCGAACCCACACTCACCTATGTACCAGTCCCTTAGTATAGTCCAGTCTGTCTACACCCAGCACAATCTTCTGCTTGGTATCAATGACTCGGGGCGCGGCTTGTGCTAATTGTACAAACCGCTCATATGGTATAGCAATAGAGTTTCGAATGCTTTCAATCTGGAATATAGATGGTTTGACGGTTAGCATTTTGGAGTAGGATAGTTTACAGCGCGGAAATGTTGCCTCTATGTACAAATTTATGTTGGAGATCAAGATCAAGATGCCCTGTAGGCAAGATCTCCAACATAATTAGGTGAAAACACGGTTAGCCCAGTGGTAACGAGCTTCCTTGCCATGCAGAAGGTCTCGGGATCAATGCCCAGTATCGACAAAAAAAAATGCACTCGTTTTTCGATTGCAAATATTTCAACGGGTTACTTTCTGGTGTTCTCGTGTTGACCCAGCACTTAAAAAGGAAGTATTGTGTCTCTTCTCGCCCCTTTGATGAGAGGCACACTACGGGATGGACATGCTACGACACGGACCATACGAGTCTTTTTTTTAGAAACAAGTATCGAACCCACACTCACCTATGTACCAGTCCCTTAGTATAGTCCAGTCTGTCTACACCCAGCACAATCTTCTGCTTGGTATCAATGACTCGGGGCGCGGCTTGTGCTAATTGTACAAACCGCTCATATGGTATAGCAATGGGTATCGAACCCACACTCACCTATGTACCAGTCCCTTAGTATAGTCCAGTCTGTCTACACCCAGCACAATCTTCTGCTTGGTATCAATGACTCGGGGCGCGGCTTGTGCTAATTGTACAAACCGCTCATATGGTATAGCAATGGGTAGCGGTCTAATACGAACTGTACGGCCTCCGTGCTCTACCAGAAGGTTCTTGCGGTCTACACGACAGCCGAGACGCCTCTGACAACAGTCGACGAAGTTGAGACAGTAGTCCTCAATGTGGAACCCTACCATATCACAACCTGAAGGAGAAAGTCAATAATACAAAGCGTAAGATAAGAGTTGAATGTCAAAACGGCAATTCAAAAGTCATCTCTTTAATTGCCCTGCTAACCCCATCATCCTAACCCTGATAGACCATTTGGAGAACCCAATGCAAGTTGCCACCTTCCTTGATCTCATTCCTTGGTAGAATTGTGGAGTTGATAAGCAAATAAAAATCAAGCTTTTGATTAATTCTTATTGATTTTAAATTTGGATTTGATTGATTGATTCTAAACTTAGATGACAGTTCTTATTTTTTGTAACCGGGTTATTAGTCTTCATTCGGCGACAAGCTACCCGACTCTTCATATTAGCTACCCCAACTGAGTGGGGCCGGGAAAGCCAGCAGTATACGGTTTCAAACAAAAGGATACAAATTGGTCTTAGCGAATCTACTATTTTACTTTTACCACGACAATAGTCCCAGAGACGCCTTACCTAGCATTCCCTGCAAGATTTCATCGGACCAGGGGAAAAGTCGGAAAATGTCCCACGGTGGGAAAGGTATGTGCAGGAAGAATCCCAGTTTGAACTTCAGGTTCTGCTCGTCTGCTATCTGAAACGGAAATTGATTTCAATTAGAAAAGGGTCCGATCGAATCTAAAGGGTAAAATCTTTTTCTGTGAATGACATTTTTGTCAAATGCCAACAAAATCGCACAAACCGTATACTTCGCACATTACATATACGTAGGCACCTGTTGTCGGTTAAGACTAAAAAGTCTAAAGGGAAAATAAGGACCCTCTTATGACAACAGCTTACAAACTGTTGGTGCAACGCTCGATGGTACAACTTTTATAATAATAATAGACTCTTGAGTGGAAGGTAACCACTAGGCGAGGTTAACGCCTTAAGCGTTCTCTACCACCTAACCCTTAGAGCTCCATTATTATGTGGTCAAATTCTCAAATAAATGAGGATAAAATTCCATACCTCGGCTAGAATCAAACCCACGCCCTCCTGATTACCAGGCGAGCGTCTTGACCACTACGCCACCGAGGCAGGTATGGTATAACTTTTGCATTACTTCGGTGTATTATTTGACTCCAAAAGTACCTAATGACTTACATTTTTAATAGTGTTGGCGGCATGATACTTACATTCCCAATAGTGTTGGCGGCCTGATACTTACATTTCTAATAGTGTTGGCGGCAAGCATTAGGTGATAGTCATGGATCCATACTAGAGGTGTGTACTTACATTTCCAATAGTGTTGGCGGCCTGATACTTACATTTCCAATAGTGTTGGCGGCATGATACTTACATTTCCAATAGTGTTGGCGGCATGATACTTACATTTCCAATAGTGTTGGCGGCCTGATACTTGCATTTCTAATAGTGTTGGCGGCATGGTACTTACATTTCTAATAGTGTTGGCGGCATGATACTTACATTTCTAATTGTGTTGGCGGCGTGATACTTACATTTTTAATACTGTTGGCGGCATGATACTTACATTTCCAATAGTGTTGGCGGCCTGATACTTACATTTCTAATAGTGTTGGCGGCAAGCATTAGGTGATAGTCATGGATCCATACTAGAGGGGTACCAGAGTCTGCAGGTTCTTCTTGGGCAAGTATTTGGAGAGCTTTGATGGTCTTGTCTGCAAACTCCTGATTCACTTGGGCGTACGCCTGAAATTAGGAAATTGAATAATAATACTACTGTAAACTAAAAGGCTCACATTACTTCCTTATCGAGTATTAAAAAAGTAAAAGGGTTTTATTTTCAATCGCTTAGCACTGTAGCACTACTAATACACACCTAATCTTGCTTCTACGTAATCTCAGAACAACACGAGGCTAATATCTCATTATTAATCATAATGAACTCTTGGCTGGAAGGTAACCACTAGGCAAGGTTAACGACGGAGGCGTTCTCTACCACCTAACCCTTAGATTTTCATTATTATGTGGTCAATTTCTCAAATAAATGAGGATAGAACTCCATATCTCGGCTGGGATCGAACCCGCGCTCTCTTGTTTACCAGGCCCAGCAGATTCTATCAGCTGTGTAGCCAGGGAGACCATTTCAGGTCTTAGCTCCACCGGAGTATTGGTATAGTGGAATGTAAGCAGAGGTCCCTTGTTTTCAACCCACGCGCCTTCTTTACACACCTGAATTATTGAACGAGAGAAAAAGTAGAGTAAGTAAAGTGTACAAAACAGAAAAAGTTACAATAGAGGATATGCAATGGTAAAAAATATTAATAAAGGATCGATTAATACGTTAAAAGTTGTGAAGAATCCAAATCTGAAGTCAAAACTCCAAAAATGTTGGAATTCAATTTTTATTTGCCGTTCTAATGAAAATTTTCAAAAAGTTGTCATGTCAGATTATAAGAAATGCGCAGAAACACATTTTGAAATTACACTAGTGTTTCCTCCAAGGGAGCTTTGCCCGGGACAGTTCATGTGCTTCTCTCTCTTCCGCAGATAATTCATACGTAGTGTACGCTCGTCCTCGGGCATTGTTAGAGCTCTGCGGAGGTGAAAGTGGAAGAGATATGGGGTTTAGACTGGTTAGATTTAGACGTTTAGATATTGTTAACAGCTTTAGCTTTTGTCGAATGGTGATGGCAGAATAAAAAAAAGGATATCTTTTTTTTCCTGTCATACACCGGGTGATGTCTCTGGCCATGTTTAATTGGTCCGTCCTGAACCGCAGTCAACCATCGCATCGTGAGGACTTGTGTTTGGTCTTTAAAGGACGAGAGAACCCTTTGAAAACTGCCAGCTAGCTAGGCTGGTTAGGGTTAGCTGTTCTCCTCCCTGTTTATAGTCCCACAGCTAGACATAGACACTATTCTACTCTCTGTTTAATGTCCCCTACCTAGACAACTCAGAGTTGAATGGTAGAGATTGTCCTAGGCAATAAATTCGCCCTTCGATTTATTTCATTGAATTAATAACCAATCCCTTTTCTCGCCTTTTCCCCTGTTCAGACGGGGTCGGCGTTTTTTGTCAGCCTCTCAATGAGCCCTAGGGTGATTGCTTTGGGCTGTTATTTGGTTTTGGCTACAAAAAAAATAAGAGTGGATACCCTTCGCACTCAACCTTTGCTGTTTCTTTAGCAAGGGAAAATCAGTATGAAAAGTCCCTTCACTCCCGCAATGGATATCATTTACATGAAAACTGTACCAAAAATAAGCACATGAGATGTACTTACCTGTGAATAACTTCAGCTGCAGCGTCTATCTCATACGGGTTACATATGAGTGCCTCATGCATTTGTTCCCCAGCACCGGCAAACGGTGATACTATAAGCACACCTGGAGGTTCATTTATCTGACATGCTACGAACTCCTTAGCTACCAGGTTCATACCTAGGTAAGGACAAAATAAAGCGTTAGTATAATAGGATTGCCGGGGATACTATAAGCACACCTGAAGGTTCAGTTATCTGACATGCTACGAACTCCTTAGCTACCAGGTTCATACCTAGGTAAGGACAAAATAAAGAGTTAGTATAATAGGATTGCCGGGGATACTATAAGCACACCTGAAGGTTCATTTATCTGTGACATGCTACGAACTCCTTAGCTACCAGGTTCATACCTAGGTAAGGACAAAATAAAGCGTTAGTATAATAGGATTGCCGGGGATACTATAAGCACACCTGAAGGTTCATTTATCTGACATGCTACTAATTCCTTGGCTACCAGGTTCATACCTGAGAATTCAATCGTATTTGTAAACAATCAAAATATCGGATAGGTAAATAGGCATAATGGATTTGTATCCTCCCACTTTTCGTTACAATGGAAAGTGAGAATCAGGGATTGGGTTTCTGAAATAGGCCACAGGTTCATGTTTAATAGCTGAGTCCACAAAAGTGAGTTTAAACTCAGATTGAGTTGTAACTCTCGGATGAAGTAATCTGATTGGTTGATTAAAAAATCAGCCAATCAGATTACTTGATCCGGGGAGTTTAAACTTTGACGGAGTTTAAAATTACTTTGTGGACCGGGCCATAAGATAAATGAACCGATGAGAGAATCTGATTTTATTTTATACCATTAAAATTCATCTTGGCGGGGCGGAGCACTCCTTAATACAGTGTGACTCACCATCTCTCAGAGGTGTCACCAGCGCTACGGCCGCATCCCGATAGAACGACGCCAGTTCATCTTGACTGATACACCCATAGATGTACCGTATAGGTGACCAGTTGGGCGTGGTAAATCGCCCATTGATACGACCTACTAGTTGGTCCATTTCTTCCTTGAGGTCTTGGTACTCCTTGACGTCCGTACGACTGGGGACGGCAATTTGTAGCAGGGTGACCTTCTCTAGGTGCTCGGGGTGTTTTTCTAGCAGAGTCTCGAATGCTTTCAATCTGGAATATAGAGGGTTTAGTGTTTTAGATTAGGGAAATGAGTTGAGAGAGTGGAAGTGAGGGGGAGAAAAGGGCGAGGGAAACCAAAGTAAAGGTGCAAAGATTGTGTGAATCAAGACCTGGGTGAGAAAAAATTATCAGGATGTGAGGTACAAACGTTCTCTACCACCTAACCCTTAGAGCTCCATTATTATGTAATCCAAATAAATTGTGATAAAATTCCATGCCCATTCCATCGAATCGAACCCGCGCCCTCCTTTTACCAGGCAAGGGTCTTGACCACTACACCACCGATGAAGGTATAGCCAAGGACCAATGACATAGTATTTAGAGTATGGAAACATTAGATTCCACTGTAGCAACTGTATTGATTCTAGAAAATAGAGGTATGAAATATTATAACACGGTATAGCAATGGGTATCGAACCCACACTCACCTATGTACCAGTCCCTTAGTATAGTCCAGTCTGTCTACACCCAGCACAATCTTCTGCTTGGTATCAATGACTCGGGGCGCGGCTTGTGCTAATTGTACAAACCGCTCATATGGTATAGCAATGGGTAGCGGTCTAATACGAACTGTACGGCCTCCGTGCTCTACTAAGAGGTTCTTGCGGTCTACACGACAGCCGAGACGCCTCTGACAACAGTCGACGAAGTTGAGACAGTAGTCCTCAATGTGGAACCCTACCATATCACAACCTGAGGAAGAAAGTCAATAATACAAAGCGTAAGATAAGAGTTGAATGTCAAAACGGCAATTCAAAAATCATCTCTTTAATTACCCTGCTAACCCCATCATCCTAACCATGATAGACCATTTGGAGAACCCAATGCAAGTTGCCACCTTCCTTGATCTCATTCCTTGGTAGAATTGTGGAGTTGATAAGCAATTAAAAATCAAGCTTTTGATTAATTCTTATTGATTCTAAATTTGGATTTGATTGATTGATTCTAAACTTAGATGACAGTTCTTATTTTTTGTAACCGGGTTATTACTCTTCATTCGGCGACAAGCTACCCGACTCTTCATATTAGCTATCCCAACTGAGTGGGGCCGGGAAAAGCCTGCAGTACGGTTTCAAACAAATTGGTCTTAGCGAATCTGCTATTTTACCACGACAATAGTCCGAGAGACGCCTTACCTAGCATTCCCTGCAAGATTTCATCGGACCAGGGGAAAAGTCGGAAAATGTCCCACGGTGGGAAAGGTATGTGCAGGAAGAATCCTAGTTTGAACTTCAGGTTCTGCTCGTCTGCTATCTGAAACGGAAATTGATTTCAATAGATCAGTTGCGCTTACTTGGGTGATGTTTCAAAGTCATAGAGCAGGAAAAATGAGGACCAACGGAATTTTTCTTTTTCTTCTACTACTTACATTTCCAATAGTGTTGGCGGCCTGATACTTACATTTCCAATAGTGTTGGCGGCATGATACTTACATTTCCAATAGTGTTGGCGGCATGATACTTACATTTCTAATAGTGTTGGCGGCGTGATACTTACATTTCCAATAGTGTTGGCGGCATGATACTTACATTTCTAATAGTGTTGGCGGCGTGATACTTACATTTCCAATAGTGTTGGCGGCATGATACTTACATTTCTAATAGTGTTGGCGGCGTGATACTTACATTTCCAATAGTGTTGGCGGCATGATACTTACATTTCTAATAGTGTTGGCGGCGTGATACTTACATTTCCAATAGTGTTGGCGGCATGATACTTACATTTCTAATAGTGTTGGCGGCGTGATACTTACATTTCCAATAGTGTTGGCGGCATGATACTTACATTTCCAATAGTGTTGGCGGCCTAATACTTACATTTCTAATAGTGTTGGCGGCAAGCATTAGGTGATAGTCATGGATCCATACTAGAGGGGTACCAGAGTCAACCGGTTCCTCTTGGGCAAGTATTTGGAGAGCTCTGACATTTCTAATAGTGTTGGCGGCATGATACTTACATTTCCAATAGTGTTGGCGGCCTAATACTTACATTTCTAATAGTGTTGGCGGCAAGCATTAGGTGATAGTCATGGATCCATACTAGAGGGGTACCAGAGTCAACCGGTTCCTCTTGGGCAAGTATTTGGAGAGCTCTGACATTTCTAATAGTGTTGGCGGCATGATACTTACATTTCTAATAGTGTTGGCGGCGTGATACTTACATTTCCAATAGTGTTGGCGGCCTGATACTTACATTTCTAATAGTGTTGGCGGCAAGCATTAGGTGATAGTCATGGATCCATACTAGAGGGGTACCAGAGTCTGCAGGTTCCTCTTGGGCAAGTATTTGGAGAGCTTTGATGGTCTTGTCTGCAAACTCCTGATTCACTTGGGCGTACGCCTGAAATTAGGAAATTGAATAATAATACTAATGTAAACTAAAAGGCTCACATTACTTCCTTATCGAGTATTAAAAAAGTAAAAGGGTTTTATTTTCAATCGCTTAGCACTGTAGCACTACTAATACACACCTAATCTTGCTTCTACGTAATCTCAAAACAACACGAGGCTAATATCTCATTATTATTCATAATGAACTCTTGGCTGGAAGGTAACCACTAGGCGACGTTAATGCCTTAGGCGTTCTCTACCACCTAACCCTTAGAGCTCCATTATTATGTGGTCAATTTCTCAAATAAATGAGGATAGAACTCCATATCTCGGCTCTGTAAACTAAAAGGCTCACATTACTTCCTTATCGAGTATTAAAAAAGTAAAAGAGTTTTATTTTCAATCGCTTAGCACTGTAGCACTACTAATACACACCTAATCTTGCTTCTACGTAATCTCAGAACAACACGAGGCTAATATCTCAATATTAATCATAATGAACTCTTGGCTGGAAGCTAACCACTAGGCGAGGTTAACGCCGGAGGCGTTCTCTACCACCTAACCCTTAGAGCTCCATTATTATGTGGTCAATTTCTCAAATAAATGAGGATAGAACTCCATATCTCGGCTGGGATCGAACCCGCGCTCTCTTGTTTACCAGGCGAGCGTCTTGACCACTACGCCACCTCATTATTCAAGGTTGCTGGCCTGTCACTTTAAACTGTCGAGTGTCGATCTTCCTGATGTGCAAGAGTTCCGGAATCCAGTCACTCTATTGGGCTTTCGAAAGCCTAGTTTTCTCAGTATAGACATCTAACTTACCCTCCAATGTTCGGCACAAAACATGGCTCTGTCGGGCATCGAATGGAAGAGAGGCCAGAAGGTGCCATTACAGCAACCGTTGTAGTAGCTGTCGAATATCTTTGGATCAATGTGAACTGACATCACCTGAAATCCAGTAGAAGATAGAAATAATTTACAATTTATAACCATTTCGTTACCACTAAAAATTCCTTTTAAAAGAGGTTTGACAGAGGGAACCGTAACTGCTAAGGTCTTACTGTCCCGAAATCGAATAGAGAAAGAAGACAGGATGGGAAAGCCGTTCCGAGAACGAACATTATCCCATCAGAATGAATTCCGTCCCGTGCGGAAATCGAACCCGCGGCCTAGGCTGGTTGAAGATGCCTGAAATGGCGAAACGCGTTTGGTTATAAATAAATTAATGAGCTATTAGTACCCATTAGATGTTCATTATACATGTTCATGTTTCCGGTATTTTATAATTCGCAAGTTCCTCATTTTTTCTGTTCTTTGAAACGTAACTGCTCTATTGAACATGGCAACATTGTTTCTAGAACGAAATTTATTCCTGAAGAAAGAAGTCCACGTTAGCAGTTGGTCTTACCTTTTCCTGTAGGGTTTTCAACAGGTCGCTCACTTTATCTTCAAACTCAGTGGGAATAGGATGAACAAATCTGCTACCGTCCGGGTGAATAATCTCCAGTCCATGATTACCTGCAAACGTACAATGGCAAATAGTAATAGAAACAACATTATTTTCAATATCTAGGGGAAACGTGGATATTTCCTTTTAGAGAGAGGGTATACAATTGGTTAAGTAAGGGATATGCCCACTTCTGTGGCTGAGTGGTTAAAAGCACTGACTCTCAACCCGGAAGTTCCGGTTCGTGTCCCGGCCGGAAAGGAAATTTTCTGATTAAAATTTATCATTTCTGCATTGGCATGAATGTAAAAGAATACATCTTGAAGTAATACAACACCTGTTTCCAAGGTACAAACCTTTTTATTCTTCTTGTTGTTATTCATCATCCTTTTCTTATTCTTCTAATTCCATCATTTTATTCTACATATTTTTATGAGAAACTTACCCGCATACGTGAGTCCCTCAATGCCGACCATCTCCATAACATTATGAACATTACGGCCGGATATAATAGAGATGTGTACATCAGGGAGGTTAGCCAACTTCTGTAAGGTCCTCTTAGTTTCCTCAGGTAGGACAGCCATGTCAGGGTGTGGTGCTATGGGAGCCAGGGTTCCATCATAATCCAACAGAAGGGCCAGCTTGTTCGTGGTGCCGATATATCTGAAATAGAATGAAAGTAGTTTTTTTTTTTCTATCAAACTCGAAAGGAAAAAAGTTCTACCATCGAAACAAACGAGACTGGCTGGGGGAAGCTTTCTAGTGATCCAAAATTCGGAAAGGCACAACCCCAATATATGTAAACGTTCGACTTTGGGAAAAGGGATTCAGTTAAATACTTACTCGGACAAAAGGGAACTTACTTGGACAGATATTCATCAAAATCCTCCAGGGTACCCATACCCTTCAGAATAAATAGCTCATTCCTAATGGAAATTCAGCTAATAACTTACTAAGATAAAAGGAATTTAGCTACTTACTTGGACAGATATTCATCAAAGTCCTCCATAACCATTTCATTACCACTACACCAAAAATTCTTTTTAAAAGAGGTTTGAGAGAGGGAACCGTAACTGCTAAGGTCTTACTGTCCCGAAATCGAATAGAGAGAAGGATGGGAAAAAGCCAGCCGTTTCGAGAACGAACATTATCCCATCAGAATAAATTCCGTCCCGTGCGGAAATCGAACCCGCGGCCTAGGCTGGCTGAAGATGTCTGAAATGGCGAAACGCGTTTGGTTAAAAATAAATTAATGAGCTATTAGTACCCATTAGATGTTCATTATACATGTTCATGTTTCATATGCATTCTACTATCTGCCAGAAGTAGATAAGTACCTATTAGCTGTTCTTATGGATGAGGGTTTACAAAATAAACACTTCCATAATTCAACACAGACCATCTGTGTCCATAAAGTAAACCACACTATAATGGGAGATAATACTAAGCAGCCATTCTCAACTTTTTTGTCCGCAGGTTATATTTGAGTACGTAGGTCACAGTGAAGAAAAATCTGGTGTGAACATCACACGACTTTCCTAATCCTATTGAATGATGCTTATTTGAGTGTTCTTTTACCCTACCTAACTTTTACAATATCTCTAACCGTTTTGTCGCTGTGTAGCTGAAAACCGCCAAAAAACGGTCGAAATCTGTCCAAAAGCGGTCAAAATACCGCCAAGCGCAGCAACCATCTCAACCAAACGTTTTGTGTTGCATCCTTGTCACATTTGTGAACTACATACCAAATTTCAAGTCTCTAGCTCATACCAGGTACTCATGTTAGGTACCGTCAAGTATGGTCTGTAACTATAATGGTACTAGTACATAAAAATCCCACTCTGAGGCTTAGGTGTAGGGGAGAACAGCCCTAAAGGTCGGGAATGTCGGGATGAGCTTATACGAACCTAGGTAATTGGATTGGTACTTTGGTACCGAAGTGAATCAATAAGTTTGGTCATATTTTTACTGGCAAACTGGCATTGAGTACCACTCGACATAGTGTATCAGCTTAAGCGGTCAAAGGCCAGACAGCTAAATTTGGCAGGCCGGGAGTAGATAGTGGCCGCAGGTTGAGAATGACTGACACAAAGTAAACATTTTTTTTTTTTTTTGGATTTTGACAGATTTTCTCTCCATAGCCATAGCCATGATGCTTTTCTCTCAAACAAGGTCAAGGTCTGAGGGAACATGAGGGAGTTTTTATTTATAGAAAATATTTCCTTTCGAAAACGAAATAAAATGGACATTGTTCTTGGAACGCGGACAAAAATGTGTCTGCTCACATGACAAGTTGTGAGTAGACATTGAGAGAAAAGACGAGAAAAATTATTAACGATATAACGATAGACGAGAAAAAAGATTGACATAACATACTGAATTACTATATTATCGGCATATCGGCTTGACTCCATGCACAAAAAGGCCACTCTAAAGCTTAGGTGTAGGGGCAAACAGCCCTAAAAGTTGTGTTAAGCTTATACGAATCTACGGGACATTGAGAGAAAATACGAGAAAAATTGTGTACAATAAATTGACACCACACACTGACATGATGAGTGTTTCTAGGTGGCTCATAAAATAAAGCAATATTCAGTGATCATAAAAAATCACTGCCTTAAATCACGCACCAAGTGGACACATTGCGATATATCGTCCGGCCATAAAACGAAACGATTAAGATACGAGTATTCTTGAAAAAATACGGAGAGAAAAGGGAAGAAGAGAAGACAGATCATTGAAGTTAAACAACGATGTCCGTGGTTGGAATTTGAACGGGTGACCGCCTTAAGAAAGCCCTGACGCATCATGTACAACTAGCTTCTCCGAGGTGCACTCACTCACAGATGGACAGATGGTTTCAAGTAGATTCGGGCAACCACTTTATCAGAGTGTGAATTTCAATAAAAAAAAATAAAAAAGGGAAGAAGAGAAGACAGATCATTGAAGTAAAACAACGATGTACGTGGTTGGAATCTGAACGGGTGACCGCCTTAGAAAGCCCTGACGCATCACTAGCTTCTCCGAGGTGCACTCACTCACAGATGGACAGATGGTTTCAAGTAGATTCGGGCAACCACTTTATCAGAGTGTGAATTTCAAGTTGTGCGTAAATTTTTTCCCAAGCCCTTTTCGCAATAACAAATAGGCAATTAAAAAGTAAGTATGGAATATGAATAGTCTTTTTGTTTTACGCATTATTTTTGTTTTCTCATATGGAAATTGACAGTAAGATAAGAAATGACTCAATGTAAAATAAGTTACCAACAACTTATGCAAGTATACCAACAGTCATGGACCGGGAACTGATTCATTAGAAAGTCTTTATTGATGAAACTCACTCTCTATCACTACACAGCAAGTCCTTAGCTCAATAATTTGCAAAGTCCTTGATTGAATGATTCACGCAAATCATAAGGATTACTGATTGATGGTCAAACTGCTCAAACGCTCAATGGAATATTTTTGGAAATATTCCATTCGATCGAAAATAACTCCTCAAGTTCATTTTGCTAATCAGATGACAGGTATACGTAGATAAGTAACCACCTCCCTACCTGATCAAGTAATCAAATCCTCTTTACAATTTTTGTAGCCATCAAAAGATGTAATAACGGAGGTCTTATCGTTACGAAAACGGGTAAAAGTCCCTTCTGAGAACTGGATAACGTAGGTACTCATGTTAGGTACCGTCAAGTATGGTCTGTAACTATAATGGTACTAGTACATAAAAATCCCACTCTGAGGCTTAGGTGTAGGGGAGAACAGCCCTAAAGGTCGGGAATGTCGGGATGAGCTTATACGAACCTAGGTAATTGGATTGGTACTTTGGTACCGAAGTGAATCAATAAGTTTGGTCATATTTTTACTGGCAAACTGGCATTGAGTACCACTCGACATAGTGTATCAGCTTAAGCGGTCAAAGGCCAGACAGCTAAATTTGGCAGGCCGGGAGTAGATAGTGGCCGCAGGTTGAGAATGACTGACACAAAGTAAACATTTTTTTTTTTTTTTTG
>NW_007380817.1:23861-25538 GCF_000475195.1 Diaphorina citri
AAAACGAAGAAAAAAAATTGCTTTTTTTTTTTTTTTTTTTTTTTTTTTTTTTTGAAGAGGTGCTTTGATATTAAACAAATAAGCTTCGTTCTCTGAACGGCTAGCTTTCTCCTATCCTGTCTTCCTTCCCTCTTCGATTTCAGGACGATGAGACCTTAGCAGTTACAGTTCCCCTATCAAAACTCTTGAAAAAAAAAGTTTTGATACCTAGAGAGAACGGTAATAACGGATGTTTTAGTCTTATCATTCCAAGATTGAAGAGATAAGGAGGACAGTATAGGAGAATGTCAGCCGTTCCGAAAACGGACCTCGGACAGAAGGAGAATTTAGCTAATAACTTACTTGGACAGATATTCATCAAAGTCCTCCAGGGTGACAGGTTGCATGGTGGTGGGCAAGACATCATCTCCATCTTCAGTTATCAAAGTACCCATACCCTTCAGGATGAATAACTCATTCCTAATGGAAATTTAGCTGATAACTTGGACTGGACAGGACAGGAATTTAGCTAATAACTTACTTGGACAGATATTCATCAAAGTCCTCCAGGGTGACAGGTTGCATGGTGGTGGGCAAGAGAAAGTCAATAATACAAAGCGTAAGATAAGAGTCGAATGTCAAAACGGCAATTCAAAAATCATCTCTTTAATTGCCCCGCTAAACCCATCATCCTAACCCTGATAGACCATTTGGAGAACCCAATGCAAGTTGCCACCTTCCTTGATCTCATTCCTTGGTAGAATTGTGGAGTTCTCCATCTTCAGTTATCAGAGTACCCATACCCTTCAGGGTGAATAACTCATTCCTGATGGGAATTTAGCTACTTACTTGGACAGGACAGGAATTTAGCTAATAACTTACTTGGACAGATATTCATCAAAGTCCTCCAGGGTGACAGGTTGCAAAGGCGTTCTCTACCACCTAACCCTTAGAGCTCCATTATTATGTGGTCAATTTCTCAAATAAATGAGGATAGAACTCCATATCTCGGCTGGGATCGAACCCGCGCTCTCTTCTTTACCAGGCGAGCGTCTTGACCACTACACCACCGAGGCACCTCATTATTCAAGGTTGCTGGCTTGTCACTTTGAACTGTCGAGTGTCGATCTTCCTGATGTGCAAGAGTTCCGGAACCCAGTCACTCTATTGGGCTTTCGAAAGCCTAGTTTTCTCGGTATAGACATATGACTTACCCTCCAATGTTCGGCACAAAACATGGCTCTGTCAGGCATCGAATGGAAGAGAGGCCAGAAGGTGCCATTACAGCAACCGTTGTAGTAGCTGTCGAATATCTTTGGATCAATGTGAACTGACATCACCTGAAATCCAGTAGAAAATAGAAATAATTTACAATTTGTAACCATTTCATTACCACTAAAAATTCCTTTTAAAAGAGGTTTGACAGAAGGAACCGTAACTGCTAAGGTCTTACTGTCCCGAAATCGAATAGAGAGAAGGAAGACAGGATGGGAAAAAGCCAGCCGTTCCGAGAACGAACATTATCCCTTCGGGATAAATCCGCCCCGTGCGAAAATCGAACCCGCGGCATAGGCTGGCTGAAGATGTCTGAAATGGCGAAACGCGTTTGGTTATAAATAAATTAATGAGCTATTAGTACTCATTAGCTGTTCATTATACATGTTCATGTTTCATATGCATTCCTATCTGCCATAAGTA
>NW_007380817.1:27007-32905 GCF_000475195.1 Diaphorina citri
CACACATCGCACCGAAGATACGACACGGACCCCGCCATGGCTTGACCAATGAACGACACAATAAACCGACAAAATTTTTTTTTTTTTTTTTTTTTTTTTTTTTTTTTTTTGACAGATTTTCTCTCCATAGCCATGATGCTTTTCTCTCAAACAAGGTCAAGGTCTGAGGGAACATGAGGGAGTGTTTATTTATAGAAAATATTTCCTTTCGAAAACGAAATAAAATGGACATTGTTCTTGGAACGCGGACAAAAATGTGTCTGCTCACATGACAAGTTGTGAGTAGACATTGAGAGAAAAGACGAGAAAAATTATGAACGATAGACGAGAAAAAAGATTGACATAACATACTGAATTACTATATTATCGGCTTGACTCCATACACAAAAAGGCCACTCTAAGGCTTAGGTGTAGGGGCAAACAGCCCTAAAAGTTGTGTTAAGCTTATACGAATCTACGAGACATTAATAGAAAATACGAGCAAAATTGTGTACAATAAATTGACAACACACACTGACATGATGAATGTTTCTAGGTGGCTCATAAAATAAAGCAATATTCAGTGATCATAAAGAATCACTGCCTTAAATCACGCACCAAGTGGACACATTGCGATATATCGTCCGGCCATAAAACGAAACGATTACGAGTATTCTCGAAAAAATACGGAGAGATCCCACCCAGATCCCGTTGCCCTGGATGATGACTGGCGCCACAGCTGTGACCAAACCTCCGGCACTGAAACAGAAACCCAAACCAGTTAGTACAAACAGAATGTATCGGATCAATTCCCAGATTCGGGGGAAAAAATGAATTGAAAAAAAAAAAATGCACTAGTATTTTGATAGAAAATATTTTAACGGGTTACAAGGCTAAGTACATAGTTACATTACATTGAAATGAGGGACTTTTCCGACGAAATTCCTGTGTGTGCGGAGTCCAGTATGTAGGATTATTGCACCCATTCCAACGGGGGTTACTTTAGCAGGTTCTACTTTCGTTACTTTCTGGTGTTCTTGTATTGACCTCGTAATATAGGTACACCTACCCAACTGGAAAGTATACATCATCCTAACCCTGATAGACCATTTGGAGAACCCAATGCAAGTTGCCACCTTCCTTGATCTCATTCCTTGGTAGAATTGTGGAGTTGTTAAGCAAATAAAAATCAAGCGTTTGATTAATTCGTATTGATTCTAAATTTGGATTTGATTGATTGATTCTAAACTTAGATGACAGTTCTTATACGATTGATTCTAAACTTAGATGACAGTTCTTATTTTTTGTAACCGGGTTATTACTCTTCATTCGGCGACAAGCTACCCGACTATTCACATTAGCTATCCCAACTGAGTGGGGCCGGGAAAAGCCTGCAGTACGGTTTCAAACAAATTGGTCTTAGCGAATCTGCTATTTTTCACTCACATTTGACGCTTCAGTTCATAAATTATTGGCACCTCTTCTTATTTTGTTTGGCCGCAGTGGATATTAGCGACGAAATTGGTTTCCGATTTGTACGTGAATTGATGGTTGGAATTTAACGACCAAGGGAGAATACCACGACAATAGTCCCAGAGACGCCTTACCTAGCATTCCCTGCAAGATTTCATCGGACCAGGGGAAAAGTCGGAAAATGTCCCACGGTGGGAAAGGTATGTGCAGGAAGAATCCTAGTTTGAACTTCAGGTTCTGCTCGTCTGCTATCTGAAACGGAAATTGATTTCAATAGCTGTTCTTAGAATACGGGACGTACTCAGACTCATGGGGATAGAGTTGACAGTTGACAGAAATAGTAAAGGAGTCTCTTAAACCAGTCTAGTTAGCTAGGAGGGTAAAATTTTCCGCTGTTCTTAGAATACGGGACGTACTCAGACTCATGGGGATAGAGTTGACAGTTGACAGAAATAGTAAAGGAGTCTCTTGAGCCAGTCTAGTTCGCTAGGAGGGTAGCGTGTCTGCTTTGTAAGCGCTAGGTCGCGGGTCCGATTCCCGCAAGGAGAGGATTTTATCCTAAACAGATATGGCTCGCTACACGACAGCCGAGACGCCTCTGACAACAGTCGACGAAGTTGAGACAGTAGTCCTCAATGTGGAACCCTACCATATCACAACCTGATGGAGAAAATAACACAAAGTGTAAGTGGGGGGGCCACCATAGATCAGGGAAACCATCGACCAAAACGGCTACCATATGGACCGTTGACCCTCGCCGAGACCATCGAATTATTGGCACCTCTTCTTATTTTGTTTGGCCGCAGTGGATATTAGCGACGAAATGGGTTTCCGATTTGTACGTGAATTGATGGTTGAAATTTAACGACCAAGGGAGGACGGGTGAGAGCCAAAACTGGCGATAAAACGTTTCTGTGGTAGAGTGATAAATTATTGGCACCTCTTCTTATTTTGTTTGGCCGCAGTGGATATTAGCGACGAAATGGGTTTCCGATTTGTACGTGAATTGATGGTTGGAATTTAACGACCAAGGGAGGACGGGTGAGAGCCAAAACTGGCAATAAAACGTCTCTGTGGTAGAGTGGGTAACTAGGCTTGCACACAGGAGGTCCCGGATTCGATTACCGGGAGGGATAAAAATTTTCCGCTGTTCTTAGAATACGGGACGTACTCAGACTCATGGGGATAGAGTTAACAGTTGACAGAAAGGAGTCTCTTAAGCCAGTCTAGTTAGCTAGGAGGGTAGCGTGCCTGCTAATCTGGGGTGAACATCACACGACTTTCCTCATCCTATTGAATGGTGCTTATTTGGGTGTTCTGTTGTAACATTTACAATATCTCTAACGGTTTAGTCGATATAGCTGAAAACCGCCAAAAAGCGGTGAAAATACCGCCAACCGCAGCACCTAATTTTACCACGACAATAGTCCCAGAGACGCCTTACCTAGCATTCCTTAGGAGGGTAGCGTGCCTGCTTTGTAAGCGCTAGGTCGCGGGTCCGATTCCCGCAAGGAGAGGATTTTATCCTAAACAGATATGGCTCATTCTCGGCTTTCTCCTATCCTGTCTTCCTTCTCTCCTCGCTTTCGAGATGACAAGACCTTAGCTGTTACAGTTTCCTTTATCAAACCTCTCCAAAAAAAAGACTCTTGGTAATGCTGCTATACCCACAAAATTTGTGAAGAGGGTTTACCAGTTTTTCATACTCACTCTGTTCGACTTCAACCCCGCAGTGGGGGTTCTGTCGTTGGGATCCGACTCTGGGATTGGCTCGTCGGGGTTCTCAAAATGAATTAAGACCTTAGCTGTTACAGTTTCCTTTATCGAACCTCTCCAAAAAAAAGACTCTTGGTAATGCTGCTATACCCACAAAATTTGTGAAGCGGGTTTACCAATTTTTCATACTCACTCTGTTCGACTTCAACCCTGCAGTGGGGGTTCTGTCGTTGGGATCCGACTCTGGGATTGGCTCGTCGGGGTTCTCAAAGTGAATCAGAGGGTTTACCAGTTTTTCATACTCACTCTGTTCGACTTCAACCCCGCAGTGGGGGTTCTGTCGTTGGGATCCGACTCTGGGATTGGTTCGTCGGGGTTCTCAAAATGGATCCCAGGCCATCCCACCCAGATCCCGTTGCCCTGGATAATGACTGGCGCCACAGCTGTGACCAAACCTCCGGCACTGAAACAGAAACCAATCCAGAACAGTTAGTACATGCAGAAAGTCCCGGATCGACTCCCAGATTCGGAAAAAAGTGTACTAGTGTTTTGATGGAAAATATTTCAACGAATTACTTTACATTGAAAATAAAAGTGAATCCCAGGCCATCCCACCCAGATCCCGTTGCCCTGGATGATGACTGGCGCCACAGCTGTGACCAAACCTCCGGCACTGAAACAGAAACCAAAACGGAACAATTAGTACAAACAGAATGTATCGGATCGATTCCCAGATTCGGAAAAGAAAAGAAAGTGCATTAGTATTTTGATGGAAAATATTTTAACGTGTTACATACATACTACATAGTTACATTACATTGAAATGGGGGGCTTCTCCGACGAAATTCCTGTGTGCGGAGTCCAGTATGTAGGATTATTGCAGCTATTGCACCCATTTCAACGGGGGTTACTTTAGCAGGTTCTACTTTCGTTACTTTCTGGTGTTCTTGTATTGACCTCGTATAGGTATACACCTACCCAACTGGGAAGTATACACTGTAGCTATTGCACCCATTTCAACGGGGGTTACTTTAGCAGGTTCTACTTTCGTTACTTTCTGGTGTTCTTGTATTGACCTCGTATAGGTACACCTACCCAACTGGAAAGTATACACTGTATTGTGTCTCTTCCCTTCTATCTGATGAGACGTAAGTACTACGGAGTGAAAATGGGAAGTCTAGTAGAGTGGAAGAACTCACTAACACTCACGGTGTGAGAATCCTGCCACTGACATTAAAAAGAAGAAAAAAATGGAATTCCAAAACGCAAGACGGTGATAAAACGAAGTTCTAAACGCAAGAGGGTAATTACAAATCTAAATACATACATAATAATAGAAATATGTAATAATAATAACAACAATAATAATAATAATCATTAAACAGATGAATCACCTGTTGACATGTGATACCATCGCACGACGCTATCATTGCAAAATCACGTGCAATACTCTCTAATGACCACGATATCACGGCCACGGCATAGGCTTGAGGCCATATCATCGTATTTCTTATTGTGGTAGTTTTCCGTATGATAAAGAATAATAATAATCATTAAACAGATGAATCACCTGTTGACATGTGATACCATCGCACGACGCTATCATTGCAAAATCACGTGCAATACTCTAATGACCACGATATCACGGCATAGGCTTGAGGCCATATCATCGTATTTCTTATCGTGGTAGTTTTCCGTATGATAAAGAATTACATACAACTTAGTGCGGAGAGAGACTTAAGAGAGATTCTTTCTCTGTTATCTGGCGTGGGGTTTTTGCGAACTATGGAATAATTTCTTCAATGGAAAAATGTCTGAATGGATTGATGAATAATTAAGTAGAGCGATAACTTGATGAGAATGATGAGTGATTATTTGTTTCACATTTCCTCTCACTTAATTCTCGATAATCTCGAGTTACGAAACTAATTAGCTACATTTGCTTTAATAGGGATGAGGATTCGTTTTTTCGGCGAAGTTACAACTTTTTTTTTTTTAAAAGATGAGTGTTTCACCGCCGTTTTTATTTCGTAGCAATGAAACAACTGCTACATTGGACGCATGTGGTCTGTGTCGTAGCATGCCCATCCCGTAGTATGCCTCTCATCAGATGGGCGAGAAGAGGCACAAATACTTTGGATTGGGGTTGTTTTTTGGGTCCTTTGGGTCACATTACATTGCCTACAGGATATTCGAAAATAAATCGGATGAAACTCACAAGTGGAAACGGGCCTTAAACCTTTACCCTTTGCTAAGACCTGTCCGGAGAGGTGTGAATCATCCTTGGCAATTAGTCACAGGTCATAGCATAGCGCACAAATTTCACAATGCCCGTTCTGACAAGTGTAGTGTCAGTAAATACATATTTATTCAAGACTTGACTCTTATGAAAACCCTTTAAAGGCAACTTGTCTTGGGTAAGGTCTTGAACAAATACGTCTACAAACTGTACATAAAAGAAGTCTCCAATGATAAGCTAGTTCTATACAGTTACGCTGTGTGCTAAACTGTGCATCTGCATACCTAGTGCATAATCGGACATACCATGCTTGTTTTCTGGACTTACCCAGAATAATCTTACCTGCATATGCTGTATAGAAATCTACCTCTACAAGGACTTTTGTAAGTATACTTCCCTTAAAAAATCTATACTTGAAATCTTAAAAAGTCTTTGTTTCCCACAATATTACAGTTGTACTGTACTTGAAACTTTGTTGCCAGCCTCTTAGC
>NW_007380818.1:0-8838 GCF_000475195.1 Diaphorina citri
ACCACCACCACACCACCACGTGGTCCGAAGCGAAAAGCCAAAGTTAGACACAAAACTACAGCAAAGTGAAAATAAATAAATTACAATTAAAACTATGTTTCCCCTCCACTCGGATAAATTGTTTCAAAGTTATCGCCCCCCCTTACCCCTCTCTATCTTCCCTCAGAATTCCCTTTATCCCTTTTCCGAAATCTCCCCTCCGTTTCCTCCTCTTAAGAAACCCTCCATCACCTTCGATCTCCTCCCTCTATTCTTTTTCACCTCCTAAACACTCCCCATCGTCTATCTTCCTCTCAATCACCCCTTTTCCCTTTCCATATCCATGGAATCTCACCGACACCTCTTACTTCTCCTAGAAAACAGCCCCCCCCCATTTCCTCCTCCATTTAAGCTATTTCCCCTTTCAATCTCCCCTGAATATCCTTTGTCCCTTACCACTTCTTAAAATCCCTTCATCACCTCTAAAAATCCCTTCATCACCTTTTCCCCTCACCTCAATCCCTTTCCACCTCCTATCTCCTAATAAGAACCTCTGTAACACCTCCTCCCTCCCCGGAAAAACAGCCCCCTCTTTTCTCCTCCATTAAAGTTATTTCCCCTCTCTCAATTTCCCCTTTATCCCTTAGCGCCTAAAAAAATCCCTTTGTCGCCTTTTTCCCCTCACCTGAAAAATAGATAACTTCTTTTCCCCTCCACCAAAGTTATTTCCCCTCTCAATCTCCCCTGTATATCCTTTGTCCCCCGGGGGGGGGGGGGGGGCTCTATTATTATTTTCAGGGTACCACTATATGTACAAAAAATCAGACGGGGAAAATGGAGGAAAAAAATTAAACATAAATAACAATGTGTAGATAACAAATAATAACTTTATTAGCAAGTGTGGAATTGTAATACAATATACAAAACAAACAATACGATACAAATACAATTGAATTCGCGATACAAATACAGTACAAGTAGATCGACATCGACTAAAAACCCATAAAAAGCAAAAAAAGGCTATTTTATTTTTACTTTCTATTACTACAGTTCAAACTTATCATAAGTTTCCTGGAGTTTGGCACACCTGACATAAAATTGTTGCACCTTTGATGCCTGGCCAATCAGGCGGTGGCATTCCTGAATGCGAGTGAAGTACCGTTCTCGGGTTTTCACCAACACTTCAAGCTGCTGAGCAGCGGTAGGCATGATGACTACTCGATAGCAAAATGCTATGAGAAAATTGCAAAGCAACAACAAGTTCACTGATATTCGCATCAGGGTAGATATGGTTGTGTAGAATAACAAAGTAACACCGACATTTTAGATAAGTTGAATCAGATACAGGTGGGAAAAAGTAAAAGAAAAAATTGATAAACCCAAAATATTTAGGTTGAATAAAACATGATAGGTCATAGATAACTTACAGAGTTTGGTAGATCAATATTCATAAGATTCGTTTCACAAAGGTAGGTAAATCAAAGTTCATAAGATTGGTTTCATAAAGGTAGATAAATCAAAGTTCATAAGATTTGTTTCACAAGGGTAGATAAAAATGCACAAAAGAGATATGAGAACACAACATTGGGTCAAATTTCCTAGCTTGAAAGGCAGCTAAGTTAAAAAAGGAAAAAAAAAGAAGGAAAATTGATAATAAATAAAAAAAAGGCCAAAAAAGGGCCAGAAAATGGAAAAGGCCTAAACTTTAATTCTTAACTTAGGGTTAATCAAAGGGTTACCAATGTTAAACAATTAAACAAGAAGGTAGGTGGTACCTAAAGTTTAGCTAAGTTAAAAAAAAGAAAAGAGAAAAAAAAGAAAAAAATTAAATAAATAAAAAAAAATAAAAAAGGCCAAAAAAAGGGCCCAGAAAATGGAAAAGGCCTAAACTTTACTTAATTCTTAACTAGGGTTAATCAAAGGGTTACCAATGTTAAAAATAAACAGGAAGGTAGGTGGTATCTAAAATTGGGTTTTTAAATTTAAACACTTTTCAAAAAAATAAAAGGATTAAACTACAAGATTTAAATAAAAAGAATAAGATAAAAAATTCAAGATTTGGAAAAAATAAACTATTTAGTAGGTAGGTACTTGATTGATAAGAGAACCTACGGTAATAAAAGGTTATGAGAAAACTTGATTCTAACCCTAATTCTTTAAATCCTAAGAAAAAACAAAATGTCTTGTTATAGGTATTAAAAAATAATTAATTACTTACAAAGCTCAAAGTTGAATTATTACTCAGTAAAAACAGGTATAGTACTTGGGTGCAAAATGCAAAAACACAGGATCAAATGGGTAGGTAGGTAATCAATTACTAAACAAAACACAATAAATTTAAAGAACAAAGCTCGGGGTGAAACTTTTAGAACTGTCCGACTTACAGTTGAGAAGTTTAATGTAATAGAAAGTCGTGTGATGTTCACACCAGATTGAATTCGCGATACAAATACAGTACAAGTAGATCGACATCGACTAAAAACCCATAAAAAGCAAAAAAAGGCTATTTTATTTTTACTATTAATCTTTGGTTATTTCCCAACTTCTGAAGCTCGTTTCTTCCCTTTGGATAGATTCGTATACGCTTAACCCATCTTTTAAGGACTGTTTCCCGTTGATACATCCCTGATGTCTCCTTTTTGCCCAAATTCCAAAAATCCTCCTATTTTCAGCAAAATCATAGCAAAAGTTCCCCCTACAGAGTGTAATAGAAAGTAAAATCCCCATGCTTTGCCATAGCGACACGAAAAGATATTTTCCTATCAAGTAAATACTGAAAATCAGAGTAAGTAGGGATTAAAGAGCCCTCAATAATAAAATTAAAATAATAATAGGTATACTCTCGGAGGGACGGGCACAGCTTGTTTTTATTTATTTATTTTCAACAATACTTCAGATCTGGGTGAGTAGATAATTAATAATATACCCATCCACAAATCAAGAGCTTGGTAGAATTTCATTTGTATCACAGAAAATCTGTGAAACATATTTTTGTTTACCGATTCATTTCTTTGTGGTCTGTTTTGTAATGTTTCAGCTGGCTGAATTACTCGAGTCCTCACATGAAGGAAAAACTCTCATTTCAAGTAGCCAACTCAGTGGAGGCCGCCTTTCTCCACAAAATAGAAAAATACTCGCAAACCTCATAATAAGAGCCATTCAACATCAAGACCCCTCCAGGCCGATTTACTCAGTGGAGTTCACCCGTCTGTCTCTTCAGATCAACCAACTCTTTCCACAGGAGGCCCCATCGATGTGGTTCAGCCATTCCTTGCCTGCAACAGCTTTTCAAAAGAAGAGCAACAGCCAAGGCCTATTGTATGAGTGCTATATTACAAGAAGGAGAAATTTAAGAAAACAAGGTGTCATTCTAACTGATCAACGGAGAAGAAGTTGGAAAATAATCTCAACGGTTTGTGAAAAACTCAAACTCTTTGAAAAAATTACAGTGGAAACCAGCGCTGAGAAAACAGAGGGTGTGTCGAAAGTTATAATCTACATCCAAATGATACTTAAACAAGTGACACTGAACCCTCCTGAGCAACCTCTCCCAGAACTTGCTTCATTTTTGGAAACGTTGCAAAAGCAGACTGAGCAGAGGTTGATGCCTATACTCCGGACCATTGTAAATGCTCCGTGGTACATAAGAAATGATGATCTCCATCGAGATTTAGGCATTGAGTCAGTGAAGGAATGCATGAAAAAAATTGCCTCTAGGCTACAGGATCACCCCAACCCTGAGACTGTCCATCTTCTTAGGGTTGAAGATCTAACCAGACGGTTAAAGCGCGTAAAACCGCATGAACTGATCAATTAGGTACCCATAGCTGGTAACCACCTGCCAGACGAATCTACTTGTGTCCATGTACAAAAGTTAGTTTTAGATCCCTTTAGTAATTTAAGATTAGAATAAAAATAATTATTAGTTTGTAACTAGATTGTATTAATAAATAAAAAGTCCTTTGGACATTATTTAGAAAAAAAAAGTTTAAACTTTAAAAAATAATAATCCTCAACTCTGATAACTTGATAAGTTGATAACTAGATAACAATGTGAAATTTCTGAAATGACAGCATTGTCAGATATTACACCTATGTATCCATAACCGTCATAATAAAGGTAAAATAAGTCGTCCTGTTTTGAACAATAAAATTTTGACAAGTTTTGAAGAAGAAAAGAACTGAATTTGTAATTTATAGTTTCCTTTGGTAAAATATGTAGGTAAAACTTGGATCAGATTATCTAATATCTTGGACAAATTGATGTTTTTCTAGGACCAATCAATGGGCCATCATTTTCATCAATGGGCCATCATTTTCATCAATGGGTCATCATTATTTTCATCTCCCATTGGATTTTCCCTTTCTCTTAACGGATCTTTTCTTTTTGGACTTTCAATCATATAGTCGTTATCATTATCGCTACCATAGCCTGTTATTAGGTGTCATATCTTGGCCCTATTTTATCATAATCTATATTTTCTTATGTTTCAGAAAGCCCATTTGGAAAGAGTTTGAAATGAGAATCCTCTTCATTCAATTGCAGAGGATATCGTCCTTACGGAATTTGAATTTGGAGGACAAACAATAGATCCTAAAGTCAACTTTATAACATTTTTACTTTCTATTTTTTTAAAGTGATATATGTAAACAGTTTATACTAAAATGAAATTGTTTTCCTGATATTTTGTAAATAATGTAGATGCCTAACTTTTTATCCATCAGTTAATTTATTAATTAAATATCCCTTCTGTGATTAGTGTAATTAGAAAGGAGTAGTTTAATGAATTTGTAAAGTCTTTTGTTACCAAAATACTAAAGGTACTTAATAATCTCTAGGTATAATCAAGTTGAGTTTTATTTTTTAATGAAAGAGAGATGATATGTGATTAATTTTTGTTCGGGTTCGGTCGTTCCGGTTTTTCTAGTGTTTTACGAAGAACTATATAGTTTTTATTTCGGGCGGTAAACCTTTCGCGAAACATTGAACCCAGTTCTAATACCAAAAACCTAGATTCTCAAGACAAGTTAACCTAACATTCCCCAAAAAATTTTAAATGTACATAAAAGTCCGTAGGGATCTCATCAGAAATTGATCCCAAACCTTACCTAAGATTGATTTTGTCAACCAAATTGACCTTAATTCAACCTAAATCCGTAGGAATCTTATTGAAAATTAATCTAAAAACCTCACCTATCCAAAACCCGTAGGAATCTTATCCCAAATTGATTCCAAACCTCACATAAAATTGATTTTGATAACCCAAATTGACCTGAATGATCCCAAAAGTTGACATTAATTAACCCAATTTGACGTCAACCCAAATTGACTATCCAACCTAAACCCAGTGCGTCATGTCACTCAAACAATACCGCGGTTATCCAGGTGGCCGCAACATCCAATCAGATCCTGAGTCCGACATCCAGGAGTACTCTGATTTCGAAGACTTGGATCAAGGATGCGAAGAGGAAGAAGACGAAGGAGAGGAAGAGGAGGAGGACGAGGAAGATGAAGAGGAGGAGCTAGAGGAGGAGGAAGATCCGGCTCTCCAGTTGCCGTATCCGGGGTTCATACCCATCTCGCTCAAATATTTGGATCAGACTTCAAGGAGGAGCTAGAGGAGGAGGAAGATCCGGCTCTCCAGTTGCCGTATCCGGGGTTCATACCCATCTCGCTCAAATATTTGGATCAGACCTCCAGACCGAGGTCGTGGTGTCTGCGGATGATCACGAATCCATATCCTTTATTATACACAGCCAAGCAAAAGATTTAAGGAAAAGAATAGACATAGTAGAAGGAATTAAGTAGGGAACAATCTGCGGATGATCACTAATCCATATCCTTTATTATACACAGCCAAGCAAAAGATTCAAGGAAAAGAATAGACATAGTAGAAGGAATTAAGTAGGGAACGTTTTAGACGAGGAGGGTTCAGCTCAAAGTTTATTGAGCTCGAGATTGAATTGATCTGAACAATAAAATAAAAAAAATCCTACCTACCTAATCATCTCTATTAGGATATTAGCATCTTCTAGCACAAGTAATTTGAAAAAGTTCATTCAACGCTCTCATACCCAAACAGTTCCAATTTGGGATGAAAGTTTTATCATTATCAGAGTAGATTAGTCTGTTGTATCCTCAAATTCTTCGAAAAGATATCTTCAAAAATATCGAACCTCTCTGGAGTTTCTGGAAATACAATGAGAACATCACCCTGTCTAACTTCGTTCCGACCAATAATTTCATTCCATTTGAAAACTCATTTTTACGAGGAAACTTTTTTCCTTCATTTATACTCTGGAAAAATTGGATATAGTCTGCATTTATACACGAAAAAGTTGAATGTATTTAAATAAACTGGGTTCCTTTTCTTCTCCTACCTTGGCAATTTCCATCCCTTGAGGCCCTAAGGGGATATTAAAAATAATTAGATTTCCCAATGTTGTTTTTTCCTTTGAGTGTTCCTTTGTTTTTCCTTCGAATTTTCTTTGTTTTTCCTTTTCATTTTCAACATTTGTAGGTATTTATTTAAGATAAGAGAATTCTAGTGTGGCCTTTCCTTAGTGAACGTATAGCAAATTGTGGATTTTACGCGTTAGGTGAATGAGAACTTCGAGCAGAGAGTCCCCAAGAAAGGTCCAATAAAAGCTATACAGGGTGCGCCAGAAAAACACTGACTTTAATTAATTTAAAGCTCTGATTTAGTAGTCGTCAACTACTTACAGTGTGGTAATATAGTTTCAAGGCTGCTAATAAACGAGGAGCGAAGATAGTCAACTTTAGTTTAGTGTAAAGCAACTCTAGTTTACTGGTTAACGACATTAAGCATTTAACAATGGGGGCAGATTATGAAC
Organism: Diaphorina citri; assembly: GCF_000475195.1. Taxonomy (NCBI): domain Eukaryota; kingdom Metazoa; phylum Arthropoda; class Insecta; order Hemiptera; family Psyllidae; genus Diaphorina; species Diaphorina citri. The sequence continues at coordinate 6,835 of NW_007380818.1, forward strand.
TGTTTAGGGGAGCTAGGCTAGAGAAATAGTTTTGCTGGCAGTAGTAAAAAATTCTCTTTCAGCAATTTTATTATGTCTGAGCTGTCACCATCGTAAAATGCAGAAGGAAAGACAGAGAACCACGAGGCTTTGCAGAGTTTTATATGGTGAGTAATTATTTCCTTTTGTTTTGAACGCTTTTTTTAATTCCCTTTTTTTTTACTTTTTCTTCGTTTGCTAAATTAAAAATTTGCACGCGTAGCGTCTAAGGCCGATTTTACAATTTATGATGGTTTGGTAGAAATAAGTGTCACATCCACATCCCAGACAGAGTCGAAAAATCCCTGGAAAGGTCACGGCTTTTTTTTTTTTTTTGCGTTTTTTTTTTTTTTTTTTTTTTTTAACTTTCTTTCAAATGAAATCATTATTGAAGCATAAATCATGTTCAAACAGTCTGAAGACTTGAACAAAAATGTAAACATATAACATAATAATTTAACGTTATTTCGGAATAGCAAGTATTCAAGTAGAACCGTGTCTATACAATGTAAACAAAGTATCCACCATCAGTGGCGGACCTACAGAGGAACCCTGGGTTGTGGGTGGGACATTTTGGTTGATTGTGATGGTGGAATGAAGAGGTAAGTGTGAACGATTTTGAATTTAGTTGTTTGTTCGTTCTGCGATAGTTGATGTCCGAGTTTGATAAAATCAGTCACAAACATTTTCAATGGCAAAAACTCTGGTGGCCATATAGGCACCAATGGAATTGTTGGAATAGTAAATAATAGTAGAAGAAAAAAATACAAAAACTCTCCTATCCAAATAGATGGAATTCAACTTTCGAACCTCTTTTTATTTACAGTGGGAAATATTGGAAAAGTTTTCTATTGAGTTACAGAGTTACCTACCTCTTTATCTGCCTCCCCAGTCACCTAACAATCTCAGGGTTCACTTTGCCCTCTATCTGGCTACCCCGTTTTGCCCTACGTTGATTTGTTTACCGTAACAGATAAACAGGGTGTCCACAGAAACACACTCCTGGTAACTTGGCTTTGAAATAACAGCTGTGAGCTTGATAAGGAGAACCAAAAAGGCATATATATTTTGCAGAACTTCAAAGAATTATTACAGTTTATTTATTAAAAGCCGACATGTTTCGGAGGCACTCCCTCCATCATCAGGGCTACAGGAAACACTAAACACTAAACGAGGTACACTGAACACAGAAGACTAGAGGAGATCACAGAGAGAGGGTAGGTATAAGGTTAAAACTATATATGAAAATATGAAAAATATAAATCTGGGGGTAAAAAATCTAAAAGTTGGAAAGACATGGCCGTAAGGACGATATCCTCTGCAATTGAATGAAGAGGATTCTCATTTCAAACTCTTTCCAAATGGGCTTCCTGAAACATATGAAAATACAGATTATGATAAAATAGGGCTAAAGATATGCCACCTAATAATAGGCTATGATAGCGATAATGATAACAACTATATGATTGAAAGTCCAAAAAGAAAAGATCCATTAGGAGAAAGGGAAAATCCAATGGGAGATGAAAATGATGACCCATTGATGAAAATGATGACCCATTGATGAAAATAATGATGACCCATTGATGAAAATGATGACGCATTGATGAAAATAATGATGACCCATTGATTGGTCCTAGAAAAACATCAATTTGTCCAAGATATTAGAAAAACTGATCCAAGTTTTACCTACATAATTATTTTACCAAAGGAAACTATAAATTACAAATTCAGTTCTTTTCTTTCTCAACACTTGTCAAAATTTTATTGTTCAGAACAGGACGACTTATTTTACCTTTATTATGACGGTTATGGATACATAGGTGTAATATCTGACAATGCTGTCATTTCAGAAATTTCACATTTTGACATTTAGATTTATTTTCTTTTTTTTTTCTGCGTGGAGAGTCGTAGTCGCCGTGCCGTCGGACCGGACGTCCCCTCCCCTCTCCTCTCCTCCCCACTATGGGTATCATCATTATGAAATTC
>NW_007380818.1:10124-18050 GCF_000475195.1 Diaphorina citri
TGGTTTGGTGTAGTGGGTGGTGTGTGATGGGTGTGGTGGGGTGTGTGTGATGGGTGTGGTGTGTGTGATGGGTGTGGTGGTGGTGGTGGTGGTGGTGGTGGTGGTGGTGGTGGTATTATAGTTTACATCTCAGTTATCGTGGTCACAGGGGTGAGGGTAATTTCGAATTTCACCTCTTAAATTCGAAATTATACCCGCAAAAAGAGTCTCAAAATGGTAGATGGAGGTTTAATTTGAAAATTGTTGCCCTCAAAAAGAGTCTTTATCCGAGGAGAGCTCATAGAAAAATGTAGAGTTGCTATCTTTTGTATCTTACATACCTATTCTTGAGACTTCATTGCAAGGGTCGTGAATCTTCGTAAACAATGGAGAAATGTCCTTTTTTTTTTTCGCCAGAATTCTGAGAACATGACATGACAGAAAAACTGTTACTATCAGACTCTGAATGAACTTTGAGCTTCAAGACATTTTATCGGAAAAAAAGGGCAAAAAATCAACTTGCCCTTTCTCCACCCAACTCACTAATAAATAAATAGTTAAGACCTGAGAGTCTGGTAATTTTTCTGACGGCGCACTCAGCCATGAAAGCAGAAAAGCTGAAGTACAAAATGGGAACTTATAAAATTATTAAAAATCAGTAATAGAATATTTTTTTCCACTACCCTCTTCTTTCTTGCGGGTTTCTAATAATATTGAAAATCCCTCAACGAAGAACGAATAAGTTTCCAGAAAACCCGTCGATTGAACTGATATGTTTTTCTTATAAAATAGGTAACAGGAAGGTATATAGGTATGGAGATATGTTTTTCTTATAAAAGTAGCAGGTAGGTATTTCTAGTATTATAGTTCATCCAGATCAATGTGACAGCAAAATGAGTCATCAACCCAAAATGAAGGAACCAATCAGATTGCAGGAAATCCTTACATTGTTGCAATTGAGGTAAAGGTCAAAAATGCAGAGGTAGCTCTAAGTTCAGAGGTTGCTCTAAGTTCAGAGGTTGGATTCCAGAACAGGTAAAGTGGATATCGCCTTACTTGACTTTGTTTCACTGTCGGAGGAAGCACTGTGCAATATAGCTTCCCCTTTTAAAGATTCTCTACCATTGCACATGTGACATGTTTGGCAACAATGCCCATTTCTTGCTGTCACATTGATCTGGACACACTATAAGTACATAGCAGGTAAGTACATAGGTATATGTCTGGTAGGTAGCTAGCTTAAAAGTAGGTTAGGGTACAGTTCTTTTCATAATAATTCTTTATGAAAATACACGGGTTATTACGGTACACCTGAAATACGAACGTGTAATAGAAATAAAATACACGGTAGGTAACAGGAAGGTATGTAGATGTTTTTCTTATAAAAGTAGCAGGTAGGTAGGTATTTCTAGTATTAGGTACATAGCAGATAGGTACATAGGTATATGTCTGGTAGCTAGCTAGCTTAAAAGTAGGTTAGGGTAAAGTTCTTTTCATAATAATTCTTTATGAAAATACACGGGTCATTACGGTAGGTACACCTGAAATACGAACGTGTAATAGAAATAAAATACACGGAGAAATGTTCTGTATACGAGAAGGAGGAAGGGGAGGAGATGTAAGGAGAGAAGAAGGAGGAAGAGCCAGAAGAGGAGAAAAGGGAGAAGAGGAGAAAGAGAATGAGTAAGAAGAAGAGTAGGAGGAGGAGGAGGAGTAGTTAGAGCACGGAGATGAGAAAAAGGATAAGGTGGAAGAAGAAAAGAAGGAGGAAGAGAAGAAAGAAAAGAAGGAGGGAGAGAAGAGAAGAAGTAGGAAAGGGAGCAGGATCAGAAAGAGGAGTAAGAAGAGGAAGAAAAAGTAGGGGCATGGTGAGGAAAATAAAAAACAAGCAGGAGGAGAACAAGAAGAAGGGAAAGAGGAGCAGTAAGATCAGGAGGAGGAGAAGTAGTTAGAGCACGGAGATGAGAAAAAGGATAAGGTGGAAGAAGAAAAGAAGGAGGAAGAGAAGAAAGAGGGAGAGAAGAGAAGAAGTAGGAAAGGGAGCAGGATCAGAAAGAGGAGTAAGAAGAGGAAGAAAAAGTAGGGGTATAAGGTGAGGAAAATAAAAAAAAAGCAGGAGGAGAATAAGCAGAAGGGAGAGAGGAGCAGTAAGATCAGAGGGAGGAGGAGAAGAAAAAAGTCGAGTAAGAAATGTAAGAAGGAAAATAAAAAGGAGGAGGAGGAGGAATAAAAAAAAAGAGGAGAAGGGGAAGGAGGAGGAGGGGAGGGAAAAGGAGGAGGAGAAAAAAAGGAAAAAAAAAACGCATCGCAATGTGTGTATAATTTATACCCTCGGTATTATTAAAGGTACAAAAAGGTAACCTTTTTCTCTTCACGGTAAGTGAATAGGAGGGAGAAAAAGGGAAAAAAGAAAAGATGGAAGAAGAAAATGGAGAACACGTTCAAAAAGAATGGCAATAGTAGCTTGGAAGTTTTCGAAAAAAATATAAAAGAGAAGCTAAGACTTTTTCCGTACGGTGCAGGGAAAAAGGGATAAAAGGGTAAAAAGACAGGAAAGGGACGAAGGGGCAGGGATAAGGGATAAAAGACAGGGTACACAAGGGGAAGAATGGAGACGGAAAATGGTATAAAGAGTGAAATACGGTAGAAAAGGGATAAGGGGGGGGGAGAGAAAAAGGTATAAAAGAGGGAGGAATGATATAATGGAGGGAAATATTAGGTATAGTGAAACAGAAAAGGTACACTGAGGGGGAAAAGTGGAAAGACATGCGGGTAGGAACGAGTATAGGGAAATTTTCGAGGGAGCAATGTGGAAGAGGGGGTATTTTTTGACATGGCTCATTAATAATGGAAACTTGTTGCATGTTGCTTCCTCCGACTGTCGGGAGCTCGGGGTGGCTTTGTATAACGAGCTGTAACTCTCTCCTTTGAATACATTATGCATTATGGGAGGTTATTCTGAATAATAAGTAAAATTTTACAGGAATAATCTGAGCTCACGGGAGCGGCAGTTCTCCAGGCCAAGTTCCACGCCTGTGTTACACGAACGCTTTCTGGTTTTTCTAAAGATAAACTTTTGAATTTTTTGATAAAATTTTACTTACAAGAATAAGTAATCAAGTTCTACAGGTTTCAAGTTGATTGCTCGTGAAGCTGGTCAGTTCTTTTTCATCCTTTGAATACATTATGCATTATGGGAGGTTATTCTGAATAATAAGTAAAATTTTACAGGAATAATCTGAGCTCACGGTAGCGGCAGTTCTCCAGGCCAAGTTCCACGCCTGTGTTACACGAACGCTTTCTGGTTTTTCTAAAGATAATCTTTTGATAAAATTTTACTTACAAGAATAAGTAATCAAGTTCTACAGGTTTCAAGTTGATTGCTCGTGAAGCTGGTCAGTTCTTTTTCATTAAAGATAAACTTTTGAAATTTTTGATAAAATTTTACTTACAAGAATAAGTAATCAAGTTCTACAGTCATGGCTTACCTTATTTTATAATTGACTAGGGTTCTTTGTGTCTGGGGACTAGGGTTCAAGATGACAAAAAGTCATCTTGAAAAAGCCTACGAGTGAGGCGAAACTGGAGTCGGTGTCATGTAAATAATAATCCCCCACAAAAAACCCTAGTCAATTATAAAATAAGATAAACCATTATCTAATTTGGGTGTCTAATATGAATCTAATTAATAATAATTCCCCAAGTTCTACAGGTTTCAAGTTGATTGCTAGTGAAGCTGGTCAGTTCTTTTTCAAGAGTGAGTGAGTGAGTGAGTGTCAATGAGCAATGAGCATTATACATAGATTCTATTGAAAGTTCATAGGTACACATTAGTCCCCCCCCACTACCAGACACCAAGGGTCAGTAGTGATGAAGGTACACTTGAGTGCGAAAAATTTGGGACATCAGGACAGATTAAATTTGGATCTTTTTCCTTTATCAAGAGTTTTTTCATTGAAAAAAGAGCCAACTAGAATACCGAAGAACAAGCTCTTAAGAGAGAGAGAAAGAGAGAGAGAGAGAGAGAGAGAGAGAGAGAGAGAGAGAGAGAGAGAGGGAGGGAGTAGGTAAGGTTCCTAAACACTAGTGACTATGACAAGTCTCATTTAATGAGTAGTTCACAGAAAAGTGTAGTTCTTCTTTACAACTAACTCACTCACTCACTCACTCACTCATTCACTCAGTCTTTACAAACTCAGTCTGTTTCAGAAGTTTCGTGTCTAGACAGCCTCAATTGAATAAAAAAATAAAAGATCAAAGAATAAATAATATTCTTTCATCACAAACTGCACAATATTGTTCTAATAAAATGGAAGAAAATAATAAATTATAAAATAAAAATAAATGATTCAATCATAATTCTTTTATCATAATCGCTCCCCATACAAACTCGCTCGAACAATTTTGCTAAATTTAACGCCTTAGTCAGTGGTGACTCTTGCTGATGTCTAGGGGTTGGGTGGAAAAGAATGCCTCAGAAACTTCACCGAATGGTTGAATCATTTTTGCTTCTATGCGCATGACACGGATTGTTTATTAACAGTGTACTGTGACGTCACGACTGTTTAAACTTTTTCTTTGGAACATCAAATAAAATTTGAATTTTCGGGCTTTGAACGATACTTTTTTGCCATTTCGATTTCAGATTTTGACTTTTCACAAATTTTTGAGTAGGAATTGACCATTCGTTCATAATGTGTACAAACTCGCTCGAACAATTTTGCTAAATTTAACGCCTTAGTCAGTGGCGACTGATGTCTAGGGGTTGGGTGGAAAAGAATGCCTCAGAAACTTCACCGAATGGTTGAATCATTTTTGCTTCTATGCGCATGACACAGATTGTTTATTAAAAGTGTACTGTGACGTCACGATTGTTTAAACTTTTTCTTTGGAACATCAAATAAAATTTGAATTTTCGGCCTTTGAACGATACTTTTTTGCCATTTCGATTTCAGATTTTGACTTTTCACAAATTTTTGAGTAGGAATTGACCATTCGTTCATAATGTTTACCCAGATGCATATCTTCTATTTATTAAATTATAAAATAATGATTGTATTTTATATTTCATTTTTAATTTATCCAGCCATAATTTTTTTTCCCACCTTTTCGTGGCTGCGCCACTATCGCTCCTAGTTTTGAGTTTCACCAATCGTCCATTTCGTGACCCTGACATTCGGAAGCCATTATTATTCTTTTTATACATTCCATAGCATTCCCCATGCTTAGTCACTCATAGTATGTCTATTTTCTAACTCATTTATCAGAGACATGCAGTCGATCATTTTCTCTCTCTCTCTGTTTTCTGTGAGGCGCTTTAACTAGGTACATATTTATGTTTTGTGCATTTTTTTACATGTCGTTCGCACCGTTTTTGAATTTTAATTTAAAATAGGTAATAATAACAATAATAATAAAATAAAAAAAAATCAATGGCATTCTTCGGTGTTATCATTTCTTTATCTCTCCATTTTTTTTTTTTTTTTTACTTTCTTTCGAATGAAATCATTATTGAAGCATAAATCATGTTCAAACAGTCTGAAGACTTGAACAAAAATGTAAACATATAACATAATAATTTAACGTTATTTCGGAATAGCAAGTATTCAAGTAGAACCGTGTCTATACAATGTAAACAAAGTATCCACCATCAGTGGCGGACCTACAGAGGAACCCTGGGTTGTGGGTGGGACATTTTGGTTGATTGTGATGGTGGAATGAAGAGGTAAGTGTGAACGATTTTGAATTTAGTTGTTTGTTCGTTCTGCGATAGTTGATGTCCGAGTTTGATAAAATCAGAATTAGTCAGCTCCCATGGCGTAGTGGTCACTGCACTCGCCTTGCACAAAAAAAAAAAAAAGGTTGTTGTTTTCAAATGTCGGGAACTTGGCCTTTTTGGTCATTCTCCCAAAAAGGAATAAAAGTTTGATTCCTCCGTAAAAGGTTGTGAGAAATCTAAGTCTGAGATCAAAACTCCGAAAAAGTTTTTTAACAAATCGAAAATTCGATTTTTATTTGCCGGTCTACTCTAAAAGCTCAAAGATTCAAATGATTGATCCCGTGACTGGCTGTTGCGGGGCCCACTCAGCCTCGTGAGGAAAATGAGTAGCTATGACATGTAAATGCGCATAGCGACCGGTGCCAGCATGGTAGGTAAACATTGGTTGTTAGGATTATTGAGATATGTATTGGGAAAAATCCTACAATGCTGCAGTGAGCACCAAAGTTGTGACATAATAACACAAAGAAATTGCATTTACATTTACATTACAAAATCAGAATTAGGAAAATCACATTCAACACGATATGTCATATAGGAAACAAAATAGTTAGGGCCCTGTTGGGACAGCCGGGGCACTGAAGGCCACTTTTCAAATTAGATCACTAAAACACAGAAAAAAGTCACTTTTTTTCGTCCGAGTCCTTCAAGTGCCCTTTTTTTACTTTCCTCAGCCTTTTACGTCCGATATTGAAATACATAATAACAATAGGTACCTATAGGTATTTCGCTAGAAAAAAGCATGTGTAGGTGTAAGAACGACAGAAGTTTAAATCCTAGGAAAATGATGACGGGGTCACAGTTTTCACTGTTCCTTATCCTCCATTCCTCCCTAATATGGATCATCAGGCTACGCCACTGAATTATATCTATGGGGACGAAGTGAGGGGAGGGGAGAGGTAGGGGGAGAGGGCAATAATATAATCTGGATGGGATTAATGATCGTGACTGGCTACCGTCCAATATGTTTCCACACACGAGTAATAATAATAATCATAATAATAAGATGATAATAATATAGTAATAATAATCACACGAGCAACAAATGTGTGAAGCAAGCACATGAATGTGTGTTTCCCCTCAATTTTTTCTTCCCCTTACCCCCCCCCTCCTCTTCCTCTCATCCCTTCCTAGATTAGTACCTACTCCTTATTTTCCTCTATTCCGTTTAGCTTTCTTTTGCTTTTCCTTTAGTACCTAATCCTTCTCTCTCTCTCTCTCTCTCTCTCTCTCTCCTTTCTCTTCTGCCTCTTTTTTTGTGTCCATTCTGCCAATTCTCTATCTCCCCCTTTCTCTCTTTCTTCATTTTTGTCTCCCACATCTCTTTATGCCCTATTTTTCTTCTTCTTAATCTCCCCTTCTGATCACTATTCCTACTTGTTGACCTAGTAACCAAAGTAGAACAAAGTAATACTAGACAAGGTCTCGATATTTCGAACATTGGAACCCTACTTGTACTATACTTGTCACACAAGTGATAAAATAGAGAGAGAGATAGAGAGAGAGAAGGAGAAAGAGAGAAGGAGAAAAAGAGAGAGAGAGAGAGAGAGAGAGAGAGAGAGAGACAAAGAGACAGAGAGAGAAAGAGAAAGAGAGAAATAGAGAGAGGATTAAGACACGTCCTGATAATGTCAAATAGGAGAAAGAGAGGAAGAGGAAAAGAAGAAGCGGAGAAGGAGAATAAAAGGAGGAGAGGGAAGGAAGAGGGAGGGAGAAGGAAAGGAAGAGAAGAGATATGTGTGAGACAGGATTTATGGCTCAAAAGATTTCGAAGTTCGATATGGAAAAGAGAGAGGGAGGTACAAAGCGAGAGAGAGAGAGAGAGACAGACAGGCAGAAAGACAGACAGACACAGACAGGCAGGCAGAGAGACAGACAGACACAGACAGACCAACAGACACAGAGAGAGACGAAATAAGTACGAAAGGCGAAATAGACGATGAGAGGAAGAGAAAGAGATTGAGAAAGAGAGGAAAGAATGAGACCTTAAGCCGTGTAAATTCTGTCCGTCCTGTCCTTACTATCACACTTACCCTAAATACAGATCCAGGATTATGGTCACCCATCATTTGGCCACCCACCTGTAAAGAGTATCAAGGCCAACTACAAAGAGTACAAATTATGGCCAAATTGCAATCTAAAAAAAAAAAAAAAAAAAAAAAAAAAAA
>NW_007380818.1:18080-18935 GCF_000475195.1 Diaphorina citri
TTTTTTTTTTTTTTTTTTTTTTTTTTTTTACAAAAGGTCGCTGCAAGTTTTTTCAATCTCCTCTGCCCTTTTTGTTAAATTTGTTTTTAGATTTTAATGAATTTGTTTTAGATTGAAAAATCTCATCATTCTTATTCACGCCTCTCTCCCCCCCTCTCTCTCTCTCTCTCTCTCGCCGTTTTCACTTCATCTCATATTTCATCACAATATTTTTAACCTTTTTTCTTCTTCTTCTCTTTTTTCAACCTGGAATATCTTTTTACAGTGTCGACGTAATGGTATGAAAATGGTCAATCGTTATTATGTCACTAGTGGTAGTGCTATTGTCACGATTCTTGTAATTGTCACGATATGTCAAAATTTAATAATAAAGCACAAGATTTCGGGATGACAAGACCTCCGTTGTTCCAGTCCCCTCTTCTTCTTTTTCTTCTTCTTCTTCTTCTTTTTCTTTTTCTTCTTCTTCTCTTTTTTCAACCTGGAATATCTTTTTACAGTGTCGACGTAATGGTATGAAAATGGTCAATCGTTATTATGTCACTAGTGGTAGTGCTGTCACAATTTATTCTTGTAATTGTCACGATATGTCAAAATTTAATAATAAAGCACAAGATTTCGGGATGACAAGACCTCCGTTGTTCCAGTCCCCTCTGTTAAACCTCTTGGGAAAAAAAGGAAAAGAAAGGATATATTTTCTGGTCCTTCGGGCCGGATATTTATTTTCTGGTCCTAACGGGCCGGGTATTTATTTTCTGGCCCTAACGGGCCGGATATTATAGAACAAAAGTATTTATCGCACCCTGTATACGCAAAATAGAATTAAAATTGAAAAGAGCGCACGGCGCGCTTCTTTGT
>NW_007380819.1:0-19071 GCF_000475195.1 Diaphorina citri
GTTCTCGGAACGGCTGGCTTTCCTCCTATCCTGTCTTCCTTCTCTCTTCGATTTCGGGACGATAAAACCCTAGCAGTTCGTTCCCTCTGTCAAACCTCTTTAAAAAAAATCCCATTTACGTGCTGGAAAGTAACCTGTTGAAGTACTTGCAATCGAAATACGAGTGCAAATTTTTTGTCAATGTTGGGATTCGAACCCGGGACCTTCTGCATGGCAAGCAAGCGCGTTACCAGTGGGCTAACCGTGTTAATTATGTTTTTATTTTCCAGAACACCCCCCGTATTTCTCTCTGTCAATGTGTTAGCCAAGCAGTTCAACTTCTCCTTCCCCTTTCACCTCTCTCCCCCCTCCTCCAGGATATTCTCTCCTCTGAAAAGTCATCTTCTCTCTCTCAGAGTAAATCAGTCCTGGAGCTCTGGTTATGGGGACCTGAGAATGTCAATATTAACGAGGATAAACAGCTAGCCTTACAGAGGTAACAACCGTCCTGCCTAGGATACACGTATTTTCCTTTCGTAATTCTCATGGTGGTAGCGAGTGGTGAAATGAAACATTGCCTGTACCATTTCCCACCATCAGGTACCAACTGAAAATTTGCGAAAGAAAAATACGACCCTTGTATTTAGGGTAAAATTGCACACTCGAACATATACACTTCTACATTTCCCACCATCAGGTACCAACTGAAAATTTGCGAAAGAAAAATACGACCCTTGAATTTAGGGTAAAATTGCACACTCGAACATATGTACATAAGTAGATTGTTGTAAGGAATTCCTCTCTGTAAAATGGGAAATTTCATATTCAAAACTTTCGTATATGTTTTGTGTTTGTTTAAATCCAAGACAATTCATCATTTTCTTTTTTCTTTTTTTTTAATCCAATTTTTTTCCTTTTTTTCCTCGAATTTCAGCAGTGACTTGCATACAATACCAATACTAACATTTCTCAATGATTTCTCTCTCGAACATATGTATGTACATAAGTAGATTGTTGTAAGGAATTCCTCTCTGTAAAATGGGAAATTTCATATTCAAAACTTTCGTCTATGTTTTGTGTTTGTTTATTTTGTATGTTTGTTTAAATCCAAGACAATTCATCATTTTCTTTTTTTCTAATCCAATTTTTTTCCTTTTTTCCTCGAATTTCAGCAGTGACTTGCATACAATACCAATACTAACATTTCTCAATGATTTAATCCAATTTTTTTCCTTTTTTTCCTCGAATTTCAGCAGTGACTTGCATACAATACCAATACTAACATTTCTCAATGATTTCTCTCCTATTTCAGATGGTTAGATCTGGACCGCGCGACTTGTCTACACTCTCTCGTATGTTCCCGTCCCCCTCACCTGTCACCTCAGGATTATGCTCATCTCCTATTCCTCGTCCGAACCAACTCCAAGAACTTGATGGATGCTTCCAATATATTGGCTAGTCATTCATGACGGCGGGTTTTACCCAACATTCGGCGACAAGCTACCAACTTCCTCACATTAACTTCAACCAGCCTGAGTGGAGCCGGGAACCCAGCAGCACTATTGTACAGATGGTCACCCATCCAGGTACTTACCACGCGCGACGTTGCTTAACTTCTGTGATCTGTTTGGAACGTTCTATCACCGATTTAACTTGAAAGTATTCAGTAATCAAATTAGTCTCCTACTAAGTATTTACATAGAAAACAAAATCCAGATAAAATGTTCATCACTGTTGATGAAGTTAATAATATGTTAAGATAGTTTTTATTTGGATAATCAAGTCGATTTAACTTGAAAGTAGTCAGTAATCAAAAGTCTCCTACTAGGTATTTACACATAGAAAACAAAATCCAGATAAAATGTTCATCACTGTTGATGAAGTTAATATGTTAAGATAGTTTTTATTTGGATAATGAAGTCCAAGTACATTTTGTATACAATTCTGATATTTAACAAGTGTGACTAGAAGATAACAATAAAGCAATACAAGATATCAATCGAGTGATCATTGCAAAACACTTTCGACAACGATAATATCTAAATACATTTGGATTCTTTGTGGTTACACAAGAATCTCTTCTTGTGTTTTTTGTGGGTGTTACATTGTTAAAAGAGAAATACGTTATATTATGTATACGTATTGGAAAATGAGATGCAAATAGCCAAATAGAGAGGCCAGCAGTATTGTGACGAGACCGTCACTCATTCAGAACTTCGACACGCTACGTGTTGCTTAACTTGAGCGTATTATTACTTTGTCGTACATTTGGATTGGATTTGGACTACATGTTGCGTGTATCAATGTGTTCTACAATGTGAACGCCAACCTCTGTTCAACAAGAGCCGGTGAGTAATTGAGTACTTTTACTATACTATACATAGCTATACAGAAAAAATCTTAATATAATTTTAAAACAAACAGCAATTTAATTAGAAAATAAATTCAAGCCCAGTTAACAACTCTTATAGGTATGTAGGTACGGCTAAGTAGGTACTCACCTTCTTACCTATGTGTACTTACATTGCTATGCAAGTGTTGTGTCGTACATTTGGATTGGATTTGGACTACATGTTGCGTGTATCAATGTGTTCTACAATGTGACCGCCAACCTCTGTTCAACAAGAGCCGGTGAGTAATTGAGTACTTTTACTATACTATACATAGCTATACAGATAAAATCTTAATATAATTTTAAAACAAACAGCAATTTAATTTGAAAATAAATTCAAGCCCAGTTAACAACTCTTATAGGTATGTAGGTACGGCTAAGTAGGTAGGTACTCACCTTCTTACCTATGTGTACTTACATTGCTATGCAAGTGTTAGATATAGGTATGTACTAGAGTAATTTTGATTCACTAAGAGAACATTCCAACATAAGAGAACATTACCTAATTTCTACCAAATCTCGACCTGGATACAAGCTAATCTTATATTTTGAGGTAACACCATTAAAATAATAATAAGTATAAATAAGTCTTAGGTATATAGGTATAGAGGTACCTTTAAATATATATAGAGCTACTTGTTTACATTATTTTATAGGTTCCTTAAAAAGTAAAGTAGTAGGTACTCTCTCTTATATTTTGAGGTAACACCATTAAAATAATAATAATAAGTATAAATAAGTCTTAGGTATAGAGGTACCTTTAAATATATATAGAGCTACTTGTTTACATTATTTTATAGGTTCCTTAAAAAGTAAAGTAGTAGGTACTCTCATTAAATTTCTATTTTATTCACAGTTTATTATACAAATGATACAATATTACTAATAGGTAAATAAAATCTAGATTATGCTATTGTTTTGTGTTTGTATATTTCCTATAGTTTAACTACAAGCTCAGATTATTTTTTTCTGGGTCCTCGCAGTCCCATGTTGACTTTTGTCTTTATTCCATTTTAAATCGTTTTTTTTTCATTAAATCTCATGTTGAAAACCATATTGGATCAGTTGATTAATCAATACAGTAACCAAGTCAGGACCAGGAATATTATTGGCTAGAAGATGATGGTTCTTCCTTAGAGTAACCCTATACACAACTCTCAGGACCAGGAATATTATTGGCTAGAAGATGATGGTTCTTCCTTAGAGTAATCCTATACACAACTCTCAGGACCAGGAATATTATTGGCTAGAAGATGATGGTTTTTCCTTAGAGTAATCCTATACACAACTCTCAGGACCAGGAATATTATTGGCTAGAAGATGATGGTTCTTCCTTAGAGTAATCCTATACACAACTCTCAGGACCAGGAATATTACTGGCTAGAAGATGATGGTTCTTCCTTAGAGTAATCCTATACACAACTCTCAGGACCAGGAATATTATTGGCTAGAAGATGATGGTTCTTCCTTAGAGTGCCATTCCCAGTGGTAGAGGAAGACGAGGGGGAGTATGCCAAGGTTTGAGGTCGGCTGGGTGCCAGGCCCTCCACTGGGGTCTCACATGGGGACATCTGGAAAATGAGAGAAAACGCGAGTTAGATATAAGAACAGTACCTACCTATGTATGTAGACAACGCGAGTTTTAGATATAAGAACAGTACCTATCTATGTAGGTACCTAACTCTAACAATAGATCAGTTGCGCTTACTTGGGTGGTGTTTCAAAGTCATAGAGCAGGAAAAATGAGGACCAACGGAATTTTCCTTTTTCTTCAGATCAGTAGGTATAGGTACCTATTCTACTACTACCTATATTTCGTAGTAATGAAACAACCACCTACTGCATTAGACTCCTGTGGTCTGTGTCGTAGTATGTCCCTTATCAGATGGGCGATAAGAGACACAATACTTCCCATTTAGGTGCTGGTGGTACCTAACTCTAACAATTGGAGTTTACACACAAAAGCACAGAATAATTTGTATACAGATATCTAAAACTTAAACTCCTCTTCCCTCTTTATCCGTTACAGAGCATTTAATATTTTAAATTGCACCATGGATAAAGAGTAAGCCATATGCATGTATTACTACTTATTCATATTGAGATGATTTGTGTTTATGTTACTAAATAAATGGTTAACTATTGAAAAAAATTAGATAGATAGATTTCCCTCGATTGGGATTCAAACCCAGCACCTTTTTATCTGAGACCACTATTCGGGCACAGATGTGGGTTTTAGATTAATTTTAAGAGTTGATTAAATCCTCTCTCTCTCTGTTCACTCTGCATTATGCCCACTACTCGCACTCAAACTATCGATTGTAGTGTCACAGACCTAGCTGTGTCTGTCAGACGCGCTGAGCTTGAGTGGTGTGCATTAGATATTTAGATTTGCCCCTGGCGGACGTTAAAAGCAGTAGCGAAGCAATTTCTGAGTGCCTGGGAACCGATGACATGGCCATTTTGTGCGGTTTTAAGCATTTTTCTTCCTTTTCCAGGTCTTCTATTGCAAGATCCAGTATCATGGAACCTCTTGAGAACATATTGGATGGTACTTCGAGGGACATTTAACTTCTGAGCAATGTAACAGATACGTTATCCTCACCATTCAGAAACACGGCTTAGGTTACCTCCACAGTATCCAGATTTAAATCAGAACATTTAACTTCTAGGCAACGTAACGATAGATACGTTATCCTCACCAATCAAAAACAGGCTTATGGCAGCTCCACAGTATCCAGATTTAAATCAGAACACTTAAAAGGGTCACTCGACATATTCTCAAACAATTTAATCACAAATGAGCACAATAATCACTCACTAGAGGAAGAAAAAATAAGATTTTTCAGGATAGCAGGAATTCCTTACTGAAAGGTCTTTAAACGAAGAAAAGGTCATAAAAAGAAACCTTTAATGGAACATTTTGACAAACAATATGTTGCTCATATGATTGAGAACCAAATTTGGGATGTCCCCTAGTAATTACCATCCATATCGGAAAGGTAGAAGCGAAGGTTATGGACATTTTTTTGAAGTTGTCCAAGTAATTTTGTGGGCGAGTGTAGTTTAGGTTAACCTTATGTTCGAGTTCCTACATTCTACGTAGGATAAAGGTAGCTATTCTGTATCAAATACACTAGATACCTACAGAAAAATATTTCATTATTTAGTAATTTTCAAGCTCGCTGAAAGGTATTTTCTGAAAATTTCAATTTCATGGGGGCATACACTAAAAAACACTGGGGAGTAATATACTTGGGAAAACCAAAATTAAATGAGTCGCACGGAAATAATAATAATAATAATAATATAATAATAATAATAATAATAATATAATAAGAAGGATAATATAATATAATAATAATAATAATAATAATAATAATAATATATATAATATAAAATATAAATAATAAATGATCAAGCGAGGTGGGGGAAGAGGAGAAGGGAGGGAAGGATTTGGAATGAAAATTTGTATTTCCTCACAATTTAATGTTCATGGACAAAGTCGATAATTTGAGATGAGTGAGGGTGATGGAGAGACTTGAGTGAGAAAGAGAGAGAGACTGGAGTGAGAGAAAAGAGAGAGAGACTGAGTAGAGAGAGAGGGAGAGAGAGAGAGAGAGAGAGAGAGCGGAAGGGTTAACCTCAAAGTTTTTTCACCCAGACAGACGTTAAATAATTTTGGGGTCACTAAATCCGAATCCCGGATCCTTTACTACAAGGTATAAGTACCTATACCTAGGGACGTGTAGTCGTCTCCTACTGTTACTATCTATCAAAGGTATTTTTTATATTAAAAAAAAAACGTATTTTATGAATAGATCAGTTGCGCTTACTTGGGTGATGTTCCAAAGTTCATAGAGCAGGAAAAATGAGAACCAACGGAATTTTTCTTTTTCTTCTACGGCTTCTAGATACCGAGATAAATCGATTTAAAAAATACCGGTAAATCGTGAAGTTTGACGTCACGGCATACGCTCCCGTAGGCAATGACGTCATAATTCATGACTCCCGCTTCGTTTGTTTGTGCGCAAGCGTTTCTGCGCAGTTCGACGTGAAATCTGACGTCAAAACTCTTTGAACTTTTTCATTAGAACGGCAATAAAAATTGAATTTTCGACCTTTTCAAGTTACTTTTTCGGAGTTTCGACCTCAGATTTGGATTTTTCACTCAATAAAAATTGAATTTTCGACCTTTTCAAGTTACTTTTTCGGAGTTTCGACCTCAGATTTGGATTTTTCACTAAATAAAAATTGAATTTTCGACCTTTCAAGTTACTTTTTCGGAGTTTCGACCTCAGATTTGGATTTTTCACTACTTTTTACGTAGGAATTGACCATTTATTAATAATTTTTACCCATTTGCAACTCCTCCATTGCCTCAAAGTTGAAGGGAGTTAGTTCTGGAGGAGGTAAAATAAAACATCTACCTACAAATTTTTTATGTAAAAAAAAAAGTTCTGAAGGAAATATTTCCTCAGTAATTTTTTTCATCCTTTTTTAAATCCTCTCTGCTTTCTCCATTGAATACTCTCAGAAATATACCAGGCCATATTATTACGTAGGTATTAGGTATTATAAAGTTGAGAAAAAAAACAATGTTGAAAAAAAGTTTTGATTTCTGTTAAAAAAAATTTCCTGTATTTTTTAACCTAAAAGTAAAACCCGTTGTTATCGCCTCGTGCAATATAAAGATCAACATGAAAGTTAGTGTCAAAAAAAGATAAGTCCGGAAAATAATACTCCAGATAAACCCTTTTTTTCTGAGAGGCCTTTTTTTTTTAAAATAAAATATTTCTTGTTGAATGTAGGTAGGTAGTAGGTAGGTATCAAAAAGATATTTTTTTTTGCCTAACCTATAGCTAGGTACTTACTCTTATAAAACATAAGGCTGTCTTCACCCTTTGTTGTTTGGTAATGCCAGCCACATACATATATGGACAGATCAGTAGGTAGGTACCTATACTACTACTACCTATATTTCGTAGTAATGAAACAACCACCTATTGCATTAGACTCCTGTGGTCTGTGTCGTAGTATGTCCCTTATCAGATGGGCGATAAGAGACACAATACTTCTCATTTAGGTGCTGGTGCTGTCATGTTGTGTGTATGAATGTAGCTAAGCTAAGGAATTTGGGTTCTTCTTACCTGTGTCCTTTTTTAGTCCGTCCTTCCTTTAGATATTATTACAATAGTAAAGAAAAAAGCCATCCGTTCCGAGAAAGAACGTTATCTGTTTAGGATGAAATGAACCCCGGGCGGGAATTAAACCCGCGACAAGGTTAGCTTCTAAGCTAACTAGACTGACTGGATTTTTTCTTTTCTTCAGTTATTTGGTCAATACCATAGTTTGGTCTAAAATACCTCATTTTAGGCGTAGGTATAGGGGCTTAACGTCACTTTCTGTGTCGTAGTATGTCCCTTATCAGATGGGCGATAAGAGACACAATACTTCCCATTTAGGTGCTGGTGCTGTCATGTTGTGTGTATGAATCTCCAATTGGTAGCTATGTAGTAGCTAAGGAATAAATTTGGGTTCTTCTTACCTGTGTCCTTTTTTAGTCCATCCTTCCTTTAGATATTATTACAATAGTAAAGAAAGGTATAAGGGACGGACTATTGTATTCGTTTCGGTGTCGTCTGTCTGTCTGTCATGACGGCGGGTTTTACCCACCATTCGGCGACAAGCTACCAGCTTCCTCACATTAACCTCAACCAGCCTGAGTGGAGCCGGGAACCCAGCAGCACTCTATTGTCCAGATGGTCACCCATCCAGGTACTTACCACGCGCAACGTTGCTTAACTTCTGTGATCTGTTTGGAACGTTCTATCACAGATTTAACTTGAAAGTAGTCTCCTACTAGGTATTTACACATAGAAAACAAAATCCAGATAAAATGTTCATCACTGTTGATGAAGTTAATAATATGTTAAGATAGTTTTTATTTGGATAATCAAGTTAGAAGGACTTATCCAAATCTTGTCGACCTATATATCAAATTAAAGGTCTTTTTACCAGGATCACGAAGATAGTGGTGCAAATTTTGTTCAGAGAACCAAAAAGCCAAAAAAAAACTGGTTTTTGGGGGATTTTTTTTTTCACATTTTCTCACACAAATGAGCTCTGATCTCGAAATTTGTCGCGACGACCTATAAACTCAAAGTGAGAAAGTTTTAGATAACACTTCAGCCGTTATTTTAAGATCGGTTTTAGCGTTACCTATGTTAAGCTACGCCGTAGCTGTCAAATGTGACAAGGATGCGACACGCATCTTTTGGTTAAGATCGGTGCAACGCTTGGCGGCATTTCTGCCGCTTTTTGGTGGTTTTCGGTATAATTAAATAATATCTCGGGAACGGTATGAGCTAGAGACTTGAAATTTGGTATGAAGTCCACAAATGTGACAAGGATGCAACACAAAACTTTAATCTTTTGGTTAAGATCGGTGCAACGCTTGGCGGCATTTCTGCCGCTTTTTGGTGGTTTTCGGTATGATTAAATAATATCTCGAGAACGGTATGAGCTAGAGACTTGAAATTTGGTATGAAGTCCACAATTGTGACAAGGATGCAACACAAAACTTTTGGTTAGGATAGGTGCTGCATATGGCGGCAATTCAGCCGCTTTTTGGCGTGTTTCGACCACCATTTTTTGGTTAAGATCGGTGCAACGCTTGGCGGCATTTCTGCCGCTTTTTGGTGGTTTTCGGTAAAATTAAATAATATCTCGGGAACGGGTATGAGCTAGAGACTTGAAATTTGGTATGAAGTCCACAAACGTGACAAGGTTGCAACACAAAACTTTTGGTTAGGATAGGTGCTGCATATGGCGGCAATTCAGCCGCTTTTTGGCGTGTTTCGACCACTTTTTGGCGGTTTTTAGCCATACTGACTAAACGGTTAGAGATTTTGTAAAAGTTACAATAGAAGAACACCCAAATAAGCATCTTTCAATAGGATAAGGAAAGTCGTGTGATGTTCACACCAGATTTTTTTTATTACTACTCTTTTTACACATGTATCACCAAACACGTGTCAGTAGATTCCGTCTCCAGATGACTAAACATAAGGTATACCTAATTTTTTCTATTACTACTCTTTTTACACATGTATCACCAAACACGTGTCAGTAGATTCCGTCTCCAGATGACTAAACATAAGGTATACCTACGTGATTACTACTCTTTTTACACATGTATCACCAAACACGTGTCAGTAGATTCCGTCTCCAGATGACTAAACATAAGGTATACCTGGGAGATTTCGCATCGAATCCTGATCCCCATAACGCAACCCATGTTGGCGCCATCTTGTTTACATCATNNNNCTATTACTACTCTTTTTACACATGTATCACCAAACACGTGTCAGTAGATTCCGTCTCCAGATGACTAAACATAAGGTATACCTACGTGTTTAAATTCAAACTGATAAGATATATTCCCAAAAAGATGCTCTTTTGTTTTGATTTAGTTTGGTGAAAATAATTGGAGCAGAAATACGTATGTGCTTTTACATATTATTACTACCTACCTACTTAGTTAGGTAACAAAACTGATTGATTACTTACAAAGCTGGCTATCACCCCGGTATTATTATTGTATTCACATTGAGATATGGTGCTGTCTCTGTCTAATGGATCATCTGACACTGTGAAATAAAGAGAGAGGGAATGGATCGAAAATAATTGGAGCAGAAATATGTATGTGCTTTTACATACATGTATATATAGATATATACCTATCTTTAAAAAAAAAATGGGAAAATATAGTTTTCGGTCTTACTGGGTTAAATTATTACTACCTACCTATTTAGTTAGGTAACAAAACTGATTGATTACTTACAAAGCTGGCTATCACCCCGGTATTATTATTATTGTATTCACATTGAGATATGGTGCTGTCTCTGTCTAATGGATCATCTGACACTGTGAAATAAAGAGAGAGGGAATGATAAATTAAACATGCGTAATTTCTCAGAATCATGCCGAAATGAAAGTTCAAATTGTGTGAACGCCTGAATTTTTTTGACCTATGCAACGTGCAGGTGTAATGGAATATTTGGATCATGGATATTGAATACCTTATCACTTATCATTATTAATCACCTCTCAGTCCGCTCAATCGTAACCGATTCCTTCAATAGCCTGTTCACACAGAATGATTTTCGTCTAAACAAGTTACAATTTTTCCGATTTTTTTATCCGTTGGCAATGTGAACACACTAATTTATTTGCCTCGAAGACGCCGAGACGCCTCACGAAAAAAAAAAAAAAAAAAAAAAAAAAAAAAAAAAACCGCCCAAAAAAAAAAACCTTTTCGGGCAGGAAAAAAAGTTTTTGGGTTCCCTCTAAAAATGTGAACGGGCTATAATCTCCTCTGTTGTAAACAATCTAAAAAATAGTATGTTGTGACGTCATGTACGTACATAATATTTATTATATGGAAAGTTTACAAAGTTTATCGGTATTTTTTCAAATCTCGAGATCTACTAGGTAGTCGTAGAAAAAATATTATTTCTATACCTATATTAAAATTGTTTAAATTTTAAATAATTTATACCTACATGATAATTGTCAGGGTGTTTATCGTTATAATCTCACCTCTACTTAGAATGTCAATCTGTTTATCGTTATAATCTCACCTCTACTTAGAATGTCAATCTGTTTACTCTCTTTCTCCCTCTGTGCTCTCTGTCTTTCTCCCTCTGTGCTCTCTCTCTTTCTCCCTCTGTCCTCTCTCTCTCTTTCTCCCTCTGTGCTCTCTGTCTTTCTCCCTCTGTGCTCTCTCTCTTTCTCCCTCTGTCCTCTCTCTCTCTCTCTTTCTCCCTCTGTGCTCTCTCTCTCTTTCTCCCTCTGTGCTCTCTCTTTCTCCCTCTGTCCTCTCTCTCTTTTTTTCTCCCTCTGTCTCTCTCTTTCTCCCTCTGTCCTCTCTCTCTTCTTCTCTACCCCTCTGTGCTCTCTCTCTCTTTCTCCCTCTGTCCTCTCTCTCTCTTTCTCCCTCTGTCTTCTCTCTCTCTCCCTCTGTCCTCTCTCTCTCTTTCTCCTTCTGTGCTCTCTCTCTTTCTCCCTCTGTGCTCTCTCTTTTTCTCCCTCTCTCTCTCTTTTTTTTCTCCCTCTGTCTCTCTCTTTCTCCCTCTGTCCTCTCTCTCTTCTTCTCTACTTAGGTAGGGTAGAAGCTGTCATTATATATTTTCCAAAAAATAAACGAGTTTTAATACGAACATCTGGGTATTTTGAAAGTAGGAGAGAGAAGGAAGGAGGTAGAGAGTTGAAGAGAGAAAGAGAGAGAGAGAGGAAGCGGAAGAGAAGCACATTTCCTGTCTACAGGAAGAAAATTCCAGCAAAATTTTTGTGGCCTGTCTATTCATTAGATTGATGGAGAGAGAGAGAGAGAATGAGAGAGAGGAGGGAGAGAGAGAAATTCTTTTTGTTTTAGGTATATGCTGATAAAAAAGACATAGGTAATAATGGTAATATAATACTATGTATACATAGATAGGTAGTATAGTAAGTATAATTCCGTGAACTACATATTGAACTCTCTCAGAGAAAGGTCTTTTATATTATAATGTTCTCAGAACAAAATAATCAAATGTTCATTCCGTGCCACCATGTAGCCACAATTGATGTCCCAGGCGGTCACCTGTCTATACATATACCAACCACGCTCAAAGCAACTCAACTTCAGTGATCAGTGAGGAACTGGCTTAGAGTTCAAGGAGAAGGAGGCCAGGATATCTTAACTTAGAGTTCAAGGAGAAGGAGGCCAGGATATCTTAACTTATATTCAACGAAGCAAGTTAGTGATTTTCATGATTTATAAGGATTGTTCATTCAATTTTTTTATTTGTTTGTTTCGCCTTTGGTCTGGTCTTTGAAATTATTTGTCTGATTTTTTTACAGAAATTTGACAAAAATATTGAACAGGTACATATTATGTAATTAGAGAAATATTTAACTTGGGTGTTCTCAAGCCTATTTAGTATGAGTTGCTTAATTCAAGTGTTAGCTTGAGTATGAGTTGCTTAATTCAAGTGTTAGCTTGAGTATGAGTTGCTTAATTCAAGTGTTAGCTTGAGGATGAGTTGCTTAATTCAAGTGTTAGCTTGAGTATGAGTTGCTTAATTCAAAGGTTAGCTTGAGTATGAGTTGCTTAATGCAAGTGTTAGCTTGAGTATGAGTTGCTTAATTCAAGTGTTAGCTTGAGTATGAGTTGCCTAATTCAAGTGTTAGCTTGAGGATGAGTTGCTTAATTCAAGTCTTAGCTTGAGTATGAGTTGCTTAATTCAAAGGTTAGCTTGAGCATGAGTTGCTTAATTCAAGTGTTAGCTTGAGCATGAGTTGCTTAATTCAAGTGTTAGCTTGAGTATGAGTTGCTTAATTCAAGAAGTGTTATTAGCTTGAGTATGAGTTGCTTAATTCAAGTGTTAGCTTGAGTATGAGTTCTTATATAGTCAAAATCAATTTTCTTCAGATAGCTCTGTATAAGTTTAATACATTTTGATGATAACACTAGGGGATTATTTACTAAATCTCTCATAGGCCTACTGGTCCGCTATGAAGATTAACGTCAGCCATGTCACATTGGTAAAACATGTCACCTTAAGAATAATAATACTTTACAGAACTTAAGTTCAACCCCCCCCCTTCACAGCCAAGCGAACGTCTAACATAACACTAATAAGTAACTCTACCTACCCAAAGTCATGTGACGAGAGAGAGAGAGAGAGAGAGAAAGGGGGGGTAAGTGAGTTTAAACTGTAAACAAAATACCCCCTCTCTCTCTCGTTTCTTCCAACACTGCACATTCTGCACAAAGGCTTAGGACTTAATTTAAGATTAGGCAACAATGTAAACACTAACACTCACATCATCACACAATGTAACCCCTCCCGCTCCTATTTATCCTTCTCTCTCTCTCTCCTTCACCTAATATCCTGGTCTCTAATATGCAAAGGTTACCTTATTCCACTCTGTCCTATCTCTGAGTATGGAGAGAGAGAGAGAGAGAGAGAGGATGATAAAGGTTGTAATGAAAATTGAGGGTAAAGAACGGGAAGGTTTCTTGTGAACTCTTGGACTTCTACCTTATGCTCTCTCTCTCACACACAGACACACTCCCATTCTTTGTCCTTCTCCCTCTCTCTTGTGTTAATAAGGAAACAAAATTCAGTGGCGGCCATTTTGAGTCCAAGTTTCCAGTTAACTGATGTATGATGTATGTATGTAGGTATATTTATATTTTGTACTCAGTGGACATCAGATGTGGGATCCTGGGAAGTAGGTACCTATATTAAAGTTGACTCCCCTGGGGCCGCCCCTGATAGTGCCAAAAAAAAAAAAACTGAGGTCCCCTTAAGTAGGTTCCCCTTGAAGATAAAGAAATACGTGTTTTAGAATTTTTCCGAATTCCAAACGGTTCTCGAGTTTTCAGGGTTGCAACTTTTTTTTAACACCCTGTATGTATAGTAGCTATTATAGGCTGGGTAAATTTGTAGCAGATTTTGATTTAACCACTTGATGGCGAGGAATGGAAAATTTTTTCCTTCTTCTTCTTACTATGATAATTTTAACACCCCTATCATTTGCGCACGACAAATTCAAACCGAACAGGTAACTAAAAAAAAGGTAAGTACCTACCTACCTATTTATTTAAAAACTAAAAATCTATATGTATATGTATAAGAAAAATAATTACCTGTTTGTGATACATCATAATATCAAAGATCTTAAAGAACGTAGTACTACTACAAGTTTGAGAGATCTCCCCCCCGATACCACTATAGGTATAGATAGATTCATCATATTGTAGAAGGATCACGAACAAAATGGCTAAAAAGAAAACGAGAGAGAGAGAGAGAGAGAGAGGAGGGAGAAGGGCCATCACTGACAATCTTATTAAGTACGTGAACACATTATATTATGCTCAAGTTTGTTTTAAAACGAGGAGAAAGTAAAAGAAGTGAAGAAAATGAAGGAAGAGTATTACCTACCGTCCTTAGTCCTTAGGGAGTGCTATTATAATAATTGAACTCAGTTTGAGTTTGAATTCCAAGTTACTCTTCACTCGCCAATTATTTTTTCTTTCATTTCGTTTGTTTATTTCACGATGACTTTTGATCTTAGAACTTTGTCAAAAATGTTCAACAGAAAGAAAATACCCACGTTTTGGGCCACTTAGAGAAATTCTTTGGTTCACTAAAACTATGGACCGGTTTGCCATTTTTTTTTTTTTTTTACGTGAAAAGTGGTTCCATCAGGTGCTTTTTCAAGTGTTAGTTCGCGGTTTCAATTCCTGCACCAGGGCGTTTTTTTTTTACTTTTTACTTTCCTTATCCTATAGGAAGGAAAGTAATGTAATCGGGTCAAAATTTCGATGGTCAGTTTTTAGTGCCAAAATCAAAGGTCTTAAAGAACGTAGTACTACTACAAGTTTGAGATCAATCCGACAACCAGGGCCGGAGTTATGGCCTATTCAAATTTTAATTTTTCCATGTTCTTCCGCCAATAGGGGAAGCACCAAAAATCGGAAATTCATATCGATTGGTGATTTGTGCTTCAAATAGGTCCTACTAATGGTTCATATTGAAATTATCTTAAAGAACGTAGTACTACTACAAGTTTGAGATCAATCCGACAACCAGGGCCGGAGTTATGGCCTATTCAAATTTCCATGTTCTTCCGTCAATAGGGGAAGCACCAAAAATCGGAAATTCATATCGATTGGTGATTTGTGCTTCAAATAGGTCCTACTAATGGTTCATACTGAAATTCAGTTCCAAAAATGAAATTTAGACTTTCGGCCCTGAAGGCTTCCGGGGGTGAAAAGAGATGTTTCGATTTTTTTTTTTCGACAGAAGGGTACCAAAGTACTACGTTTTTTAAGACCTTTCATATGATGTATCACACTATCACAAGTATGAGGTTCCTATTTAAGATTTTAAAGTTGTCCCCCCTGGGGCCGCCCCTGATAGTGCCGGAAAATTGAGACCTCCTTAAAATAGGTTCCCCTTGAAAATAAGGAGATACGTGTTTTAGCATTTTTCCGAATTCCAAACGGTTCTCGAGTTTTCAAGGGTGACAACTATTTTTTAAACGCCCTGTATGTTTAAAGTTAGTACCTATAGCAAGGAGAAGGAAGATTCTCAAGCATACATTAGTATTAGTATACATAGTGCCGAAAAATTGAGACCTCCTTAAAATAGGTTCCCCTTGAAAATAAGGAGATACGTGTTTTAGCATTTTTCTGAATTCCAAACGGTTCTCGAGTTTTCAAGGGCGAAAACTATTTTTTAAACGCCCTGTATGTTTAAAGTTAGTACCTATAGCAAGGAGAAGGAAGATTCTCAAGCATACATTAGTATTAGTAAACTATTTTTTAAACGCCCTGTATGTTTAAAGTTAGTACCTATAGCAAGGAGAAGGAAGATTCTCAAGCATACATTAGTATTAGTATAAGGAGTGAGGAGTAGGTACATATACATATATACCAGTATTAGTATTAGTGGAGGGTGTAAAGTGTTTACGTGCCCAAGTACGCGAGGAAGCGCTAGTAAATTTCGGTGCTTATGAGGGAGGAGGTATTATGAGTATTAGTATTAGTGGAGGGTGTAAAGTGTTTACGTGCCCAAGTACGCGAGGAAGCGCTAGTAAATTTCGGTGCTTATGAGGGAACACAGGAGGAAGGATGTTTTGTAGAAATATTTTCTATTGTGTATCTTTCTTAACTTAAGATTAAGCTCTGGTGTTTACACGACACAGAATTATCTCTGGCCTGCACGCTGAAATATACTAAGGCCCGTATTAATAAACAACACTAAAAGAGTTGCTGTAGCAATAGTAACAACAGACATCACACTAAAGGGAAACAGGTTTTTGGTATTATTGAACCACGCTGTAGGGTTGCATTCTCTTGCTACAGCGTTGCATGATACTAAAAACACAGAGGTAATGCAGTGAACCAATCAAAGGTCGTTTCAATAGGTTTAAATCGAATACTGTTTTATGATTGGTAGGAAAAAAGTGCGTCGTTTTTGAAAACACATGTTTGTTATTTTCATTTCATTCAATTCATTTCCATATTCACATGCACTCTATTCAGATCGTGACTTTTTTTTTGTAGGTACCTACCTAGGTATTTATTTTTTCCTTATTATTATTTTTTTACAATTATTTTGAAGACATTCTTCTATTATTAATTGATGTAATTATTTACATATTTACTTCTTTTGTTAACAAACCATTGCAAATGAAGTGGTTTTTTTATGCAAATAATTATTATTTTTTTTTTATAATCAAATACAATGAATGAAACTCTTATGTTAACTCGGAGAATGCTTGGAGAGTGTTCAAGCATAGTCCCCGATTATACTCATGCAAATCAAATACAATGAATGAAACTCTTATGTTAACTCGGAGAATGCTTGGAGAGTGTTCAAGCATAGTCCCCGATTATACTCATGCAAATCAAATACAATGAATGAAACTCTTATGTTAACTCGGAGAATGCTTGGAGAGTGTTCAAGCATAGTCCCCGATTATACTCATGCAAATCAAATACAATGAATGAAACTCTTATGTTAACTCGGAGAATGCTTGGAGAGTGTTCAAGCATAGTCCCCGATTATACTCATGCAAATCAAATACAATGAATGAAACTCTTATGTTAACTCGGAGAATGCTTGGAGAGTGTTCAAGCATAGTCCCCGATTATACTCATGCAAATCAAATACAATGAATGAAACTCTTATGTTAACTCGGAGAATGCTTGGAGAGTGTTCAAGCATAGTCCCCGATTATACTCATGCAAATCAAATACAATGAATGAAACTCTTATGTTAACTCGGAGAATGCTTGGAGAGTGTTCAAGCATAGTCCCCGATTATACTCATGCAAATCAAATACAATGAATGAAACTCTTATGTTAACTCGGAGAATGCTTGGAGAGTGTTCAAGCATAGTCCCCGATTATACTCATGCAAATCAAATACAATGAATGAAACTCTTATGTTAACTCGGAGAATGCTTGGAGAGTGTTCAAGCATAGTCCCCGATTATACTCATGCAAATCAAATACAATGAATGAAACTCTTATGTTAACTCGGAGAATGCTTGGAGAGTGTTCAAGCATAGTCCCCGATTATACTCATGCAAATCAAATACAATGAATGAAACTCTTATGTTAACTCGGAGAATGCTTGGAGAGTGTTCAAGCATAGTCCCCGATTATACTCATGCAAATCAAATACAATGAATGAAACTCTTATGTTAACTCGGAGAATGCTTGGAGAGTGTTCAAGCATAGTCCCCGATTATACTCATGCAAATCAAATACAATGAATGAAACTCTTATGTTAACTCGGAGAATGCTTGGAGAGTGTTCAAGCATAGTCCCCGATTATACTCATGCAAATCAAATACAATGAATGAAACTCTTATGTAAGCTCGGAAAACGCTTGGAGAGATTAGGTACATAGTCCCCGATTATGTTCAGAGCTTGTATATTGAACTAGTGATTCATACAGGGTGATAAGTAAATGTAATAATACTCACCTGCAGGTACTACTTGAAATGTACAGGGTTCTAATTGTTGACCTATAACATTGCGCCCCCAGCAGGCGAGAGTACCATAATGTTCAGAGCTTGTATATTGAACTAGTGATTCATACAGGGTGATAAGTAAATGTAATAATACCTACTCACCTGCAGGTACTACTTGAAATGTACAGGGTTCTAATTGTTGACCTATAACATTGCGCCCCCAGCAGGCGAGAGTACCATAATCTCTTTCACTGAGCGGTGTGTATACCAGATCACTACTGCTTGTATTGGCCCCGTTATATTTGCTAGGATTCACATCAAAGTCTTCTCCATTGTTATTGAACTTCCATACAAAGCTGAGATCTCTAGGATCAGATGTCACCAGACATTTTACTTTAACAGCTTCATTGATGGATGCCCCTACAATGGTAGGTTCAGAGAATTTGCATACAGGGGAGTCTGAAACCATAAACACGGGGGGTGGGGGTTACATTCATATCTATTAATATTAGATAATATGTACACACTTAGGTATACATATAGTACATTTGTGAGAAGTACCTAATCAAAACTACGGAGTTCAATTGATGTAGATACAATGCAACGGTTCATCAACCGACAGATACCAACCTACAAATCCTACAATGTATGTAGTTGTAGGTAATATAAATATTATTAGATAACATGTACATTGTACAC
The DNA here is from genome assembly GCF_000475195.1 of Diaphorina citri. Classification (NCBI taxonomy): domain Eukaryota; kingdom Metazoa; phylum Arthropoda; class Insecta; order Hemiptera; family Psyllidae; genus Diaphorina; species Diaphorina citri. Next base: position 18,614 of record NW_007380819.1, read on the forward strand.
ACTTAGGTATACATATAGTACATTTGTGAGAAGTACCTAATCAAAACTACGGAGTTCAACTGATGTAGATACAATGCAACGGTTCATCAACCGACAGATACCAACCTACAAATCCTACAATGTATGTAGTTGTAGGTAATATAAATATTGCCAGGTCAGTTTGTATGATCGCCGTATAGTTGTTTGAATATGCAATATGCAACAGTATAATAAATTATTGGTGGATACTGGATTTACTATACTAACTATACTGTATATTTCTGGAAAAGTTGAAGTCAAGGGACAACCAAATTTTTTAATTTTATTTTTCAATAGGTTTTAAAGAGGGAATTGTAACTGCCAGGGTCTTATCGTCCCTAAAGCGAAGAGAGAAGGAAGATAGGTTAGGAGAAAGCCAGCCGTTTCAAGAGTGAAATAATTGGGATAAAGTGTATTTTATTAGAATAATTCAATATTAT
>NW_007380820.1:0-16759 GCF_000475195.1 Diaphorina citri
CCGGCCACTATGACAAGGGTTAGGGGAACATTGGTTAGTGCGGGGACATCCCACAGTCACATTGTGATAGAGTGAATCTGGACTAGGCTGGTCCTCAGGTAGTACCTGTGAATAGAATAGAATAGAATCCGTACAGTGTCCGCCACTGTGACAAGGGGTTAGGGGAATTTTTTTTAAGAGGTTTTGACAGAGGGAACTGTAACTGCTATGGTCTTATCGTCCCGAAAATCGAAGAGAGAAGGAGTTAGTGCGGAGACATCCCACAGTCACATTGTGATAGAGTGAATCCGGACTAGGCTGGTCCTCAGGTAGTACCTGTGAATAGAATAGAATAGAATAGAATAGAATCCGTACAGTGTCCGGCCACTATGACAAGGGTTAGGGGAACACTGGTTAGTGCGGGGACATCCCACAGTCACATTGTGATAGAGTGAATCCGGACTAGGCTGGTCCTCAGGTAGTACCTGTGAATAGAATAGAATAGAATCCGTACAGTGTCCGGCCACTATGACAAGGGTTAGGGGAACATTGGTTAGCGCGGGGACATCCCACAGTCACATTGTGATAGAGTGAATCCGGACTAGGCTGGTCCTCAGGTAGTACCTGTGAATAGAATAGAATAGAATCCGTACAGTGTCCGGCCACTATGACAAGGGTTAGGGGAACATTGGTTAGCGCGGGGACATCCCACAGTCACATTGTGATAGAGTGAATCCGGACTAGGCTGGTCCTCAGGTAGTACCTGTGAATAGAATAGAATAGAATCCGTACAGTGTCCGGCCACTATGACAAGGGTTAGGGGAACATTGGTTAGCGCGGGGACATCCCACAGTCACATTGTGATAGAGTGAATCCGGACTAGGCTGGTCCTCAGGTAGTACCTGTGAATAGAATAGAATAGAATCCGTACAGTGTCCGGCCACTATGACAAGGGTTAGGGGAACATTGGTTAGCGCGGGGACATCCCACAGTCACATTGTGATAGAGTGAATCCGGACTAGGCTGGTCCTCAGGTAGTACCTGTGAATAGAATAGAATAGAATCCGTACAGTGTCCGGCCACTATGACAAGGGTTAGGGGAACATTGGTTAGCGCGGGGACATCCCACAGTCACATTGTGATAGAGTGAATCCGGACTAGGCTGGTCCTCAGGTAGTACCTGTGAATAGAATAGAATAGAATCCGTACAGTGTCCGGCCACTATGACAAGGGTTAGGGGAACATTGGTTAGCGCGGGGACATCCCACAGTCACATTGTGATAGAGTGAATCCGGACTAGGCTGGTCCTCAGGTAGTACCTGTGAATAGAATAGAATAGAATCCGTACAGTGTCCGGCCACTATGACAAGGGTTAGGGGAACATTGGTTAGCGCGGGGACATCCCACAGTCACATTGTGATAGAGTGAATCCGGACTAGGCTGGTCCTCAGGTAGTACCTGTGAATAGAATAGAATAGAATCCGTACAGTGTCCGGCCACTATGACAAGGGTTAGGGGAACATTGGTTAGCGCGGGGACATCCCACAGTCACATTGTGATAGAGTGAATCCGGACTAGGCTGGTCCTCAGGTAGTACCTGTGAATAGAATAGAATAGAATCCGTACAGTGTCCGGCCACTATGACAAGGGTTAGGGGAACATTGGTTAGCGCGGGGACATCCCACAGTCACATTGTGATAGAGTGAATCCGGACTAGGCTGGTCCTCAGGTAGTACCTGTGAATAGAATAGAATAGAATCCGTACAGTGTCCGGCCACTATGACAAGGGTTAGGGGAACATTGGTTAGCGCGGGGACATCCCACAGTCACATTGTGATAGAGTGAATCCGGACTAGGCTGGTCCTCAGGTAGTACCTGTGAATAGAATAGAATAGAATCCGTACAGTGTCCGGCCACTATGACAAGGGTTAGGGGAACATTGGTTAGCGCGGGGACATCCCACAGTCACATTGTGATAGAGTGAATCCGGACTAGGCTGGTCCTCAGGTAGTACCTGTGAATAGAATAGAATAGAATCCGTACAGTGTCCGGCCACTATGACAAGGGTTAGGGGAACATTGGTTAGCGCGGGGACATCCCACAGTCACATTGTGATAGAGTGAATCCGGACTAGGCTGGTCCTCAGGTAGTACCTGTGAATAGAATAGAATAGAATCCGTACAGTGTCCGGCCACTATGACAAGGGTTAGGGGAACATTGGTTAGCGCGGGGACATCCCACAGTCACATTGTGATAGAGTGAATCCGGACTAGGCTGGTCCTCAGGTAGTAAGACAGACGTGATACCGTCTATCATGATGAGAAAGAAGTTTATTTTTTGTCCTCACGAGGCTGAGTGCACCCCGAACTCCAAGCACAGAGCCGAAAAAAACCTCGGCACCGCCGGGAATCGAACCCGGGCTTCCTGCGTGCAAGCCTAGTGCTAGTGTGATACCCACTCGGCCACGGAGGTTGCTATTTTATTACAAGTCTTTCATTTACTCAATCATCATATTTATTATCGCTCGTCTCTTCGACTTGTGTTTTCAACTTGCCTTTTCCAATAGCGAGCAGTCCCGAAGGCAAGGTGGTTTTGAACCGGAACGAAATATCGTAGCCTTCCTCTCGAGTTGTGTTCAACATGATGTGAGATCCACCACTGAATGACATTGTAGTAATCTGAAATGTAAAATAAATGACATTGTAGTGATCTGAAATGTAAAATCAGTGCAGGATGAACGAAATATCGTAGCCTTCCTCCCGAGTTGTGTTCAGCATGATGTGAGATCCACCACTGAATGACATTGTAGTGATCTGAAATGTAAAATAAATGACATTGTAGTGATCTGAAATGTAAAATAAATGACATTGTAGTGATCTGAAATGTAAAATCAGTGCAGGATGAACGAAATATCGTAGCCTATAAATGACAGATCTGGAATGTAAAAAATAAATGACATTGTAGTGATCTGAGGGGGAAAATGGAATTTATGCACTTGGGTGAAAATTGTAAATGAAAGGTCGAAACCTACGTAAAAAGTTGTGAAAAATCTTCAATTAAAACAGGGAAAAAGTACTAGTGGTAGGTCCTAAATTTTTTCCCATGAGTTCTTCATTTTTTTACTCTTTCACATAAATCCTCACCTAAACATAAGCACATAAGTTTTTTACTTTCTATTACTACAGTATAGCGACTAGTAATGAAAGTTTTTATGTATTTATTATTATTATTATTATTTTTTTTTTACTAGCGTCCACACATGACACATAGGTATAACTTGATAAGTTATACGTGTAATGCAACACCTTACGCTAGGTCCGTTTGAAATGTTATATTGGGCTTTATTTCTAATGAATTGTATGCAGACATATGGTACATCCCTGGTATTCTGTATGTAGAATGTAATATCATTGTCTATGTCTAGTGATATCACGTTCTATAACTGGTACTCACCTTCTCGCATATCTTCCCATGATAGCCACTCGGACAAGTACAATTGAACCGACTATAACTAGTACTCACCTTCTCGCATATCTTCCCATGATAGCCACTCGGACAAGTACAATTGAACCGATGTTGCGTTTCGTCCACCAGGTACGGTTTACAGGTGCCTCCGTTCAAACAGGTGTCGGGCCCGACGCATCCGGTCAGCTCGACGGAGCAGTTTTTGCCGCCGTACGTCGGCGGACAGTCGCAGAAGTAGCCGGCACGCTTGTCCACGCACGAGCCGTGTTTACATGGACTGTAAGCACAAGGGCACAATGAGTATAAGGGTCGGATGATCAGGCGATAATCCGATTTTAACATTATAACATTTAGAACACTATTGGTACCTATCGAAAACTGAAAACAAAATTTTGGGAAAATTTTGTGGAAATTTGGTCTGACAAAAAAAAAAAAAAAGTCAAAGTCAAATATTGTGCCACTGTGTTGCAGTCTTGATTGCGATTTCATTGGCTACAGTTAAGTAGATCTTGTTGTGATCGTAACAATACCTACTACCTACATACGTATAACATTATTCGTGGTAAAACTGAAGATAAAATTTGTACTCGTTTTTCGATTGCAAATATTTCAACGGGTTACTTTCTGGTGTTCTCGTGTTGACCCAGCACTTAAATGGGAACAATGTAGGTAATTGTACCTTTGTTGGTGTGTAGGTAGGTAATGTGTAGGTAATAATAATAAACAAAGGTATAATACAATACAATGAAGAAGGTAATAATAATAAACAAAGTTGAAAAGAAACACTAGGTATATTAGAAAGCTAGACACAGTTTAATGACTGTTAATATAGAAATAACTGGTAATACAGTTAATAATTCTCAATACAGTTTGTTGTTGTATTAGCATCATACATCGACCTCCTCTGCCGTCCTCAGGTCAAGGAAGCGTGCCGCCTCCGTTGGGTCGACCAACCCCTCAATAAGATTTGATAACCATAACTGGATTCAAATTGGGGACATGGCGACATGGTTAGCCCAGTGGTAACGCACTTGCTTGCCATGCAGAAGGTCAAGGGTTCGAATTCCACCATCGACAAAAGTCGACATCGTCTGTCGATTGTAAATATTTCAACGGGTTACTTTCTGGTGTTCTCGTGTTGACCCAGCACCTAAATGGGAAGTATTGTGTCTCTTATCGCCCCTCTGATGAGAGGCATACTACGGGGTGGGCATGCTACGACACAGACCACATGCGTCTAATGTGCCAGTTGTTTCATTGCTACGAAATAAAAAGGACGGTGAAAGATTTTTTTCTTCTTTTTATTATTTTTTAAAAGTTATATTCTTAACTCTTAGAGCTCTGTAATTAAAAAAAAAAAAAAAGGTTTGACAGAGGGAACTGTGACTGCTATGGTCTTATCGTACCGAAATCTAAGAGAGAAGGAAGACAGGATAGGAGAAAGCCAGCCGTTCCGAGCACGAACATTATCCCATCAGGATAAAATCCGCCCCGGGCAGGGAATCGAACCCGCGGCCTAGCACTTACAAGGCAGACGCGCCACCAACCAAGCTAACTAGGCTGGGCTCTGTAATTAGGTGAATAAATAAAAACCCCCAAAAAATACCACTTCGTGGCATAAAAAAGACCCCGCCAAGTCGTTCCTCCCAAAATAAATCAAGTGCCACAAAAACTCTATGTCCAACTCACCTCACAATCGTCAATGTTGGTTTCACACAGGCGTCCAGTTAACCCTTTGGGGCACACGCAGGAGAACGTGGCCACTTCGTCGATACACGTTGCTCCGTGCAAACAAGGGCTAGACTCACACTCGTTGATATTGATGCTGCACTCTTTGCCTGGAGGAAACGGAAGGGTTAAATCAAGTTGTATTGGTTTTTTTTTCAAGAGGTTTGATAGAAGAGATTAAACTTCTCAGAAACTTAAACTTTCTTGGCGGAGATTAAACGCCTCAAAGTGCCACCACACAAAGGCACAGCGCTGGGTAACTCCCTCCTGGGCCTCCTGATAACGACATCGACAGAACAAATGGCTCCCTGTCTGGCTAGGGGACGTTAAACAGAGAGAAGACTAGCGTCTGGCTGTGCGACTATAAACAGGGAGGAGAACAGCTAACCCTAACCAGCCTAGCAAGCGGGCAGTTCCTCAAAGGGTTCTCTCTGCTTTTAAAGACCATCGAGTTGTGTTCAGCATGATGTGAGATCCACCACTGAATGACATTGTAGTGATCTGAGGGAAAAATGGAATTTATCAGAGGATATGCATTTGGGTGAAAATTGTAAATGAAAAGTCGAAACCTACGTAAAAAGTTGCGAAAAATCTTCAATTAAAACAGCGAAAAAGTACATTTTTCAAGTCGATTTATCTCGGGAACCTAGCACTAGGTTCAATTCAATAATTTTTATTGTCCAAATACATGATAGTATGTTAACAATGTTTATACATAATACATAATGTTAACAATGGTTATACATAATACAATTAGAAACACAAAATATATATTAGGTCCTATATTTTTTTCCCGTGAGTTCTTCATTTTTTTACTCCTTCACATAAACTCTCAGCTAAACATAAGCACATAAGTTTTTTACTTTCTATTACTACAGTATAGCGAGCTATACTAGTAATGAAAGTATTTTTTTTTTTCTTTTTTTTTACTAGCGTCCACTCATGACACATAGGTATAACTTGATAAGTTATCCTTGTAATGCAACACCTTACGCTAGGTACGTTTAACATGTTATATTGGGCTTTATTTCTAATGAATGGACTTAATAAAAGGTCGATTCCTACGTAAAAAGTTGTGAAAAATCCAAATCTGAGGTCTAAACTCCGAGAAAGTAAGTTTAAAAGGTCGAAAATTCAATTTTCAATTGCCGTTCTAATGACAAAGTTCAAAGAGTTGTGACGTCAGATTTCACGTCAAAATGCGCAGAAACGCTTGCGCACACACAAACGAACAATAACAACAACAACGTTAACAACAACTTTTTCTGAGGTTCCACAGTTGACTGAAGCACTAGTTTCTTACCAGAATAGCCAGGGGCACAGACACACGTATAGCCGTTGATTTTATTCTGGCAGGTAGCTCCATTGAAGCAAGGATTGGAAAGGCACTCATCGAAATCCACATCGCAATGGTCTCCCGCAAAACCGGGTCGACAGAAACACTGATAGCTGCCTGTGAGAGGGAAAACACATAAACCAAATTACTTTGACGCCAGCCACTCACCACCAGGTAGACGGAGCGTATGCCGTGACGTCAAAATTCACGATTTACGGGTATTTTTTAAATCGATTTATCTCGGTATCTAGAAGTCGTAGAAGAAAAAAAAAAAATTCCGTTGGTCCTCATTTTTCCTGCTCTTTGACTTTGAAACATCACCCAAGTAAGCGCAACTGATCTATTGTATGCAGACATATTGTACATCCCTGGTATTCTGTATGTAGATGTAGAAAATAATATCATTGTCTATGTCTAGATATATCACGTTCTATAACTGGTACTCACCTTCTCGCATATCTTCCCATGATAACCACTCGGACAAGTACAATTGAACCGATGTTGCGTTTCATCCACTAGGTACGGTTTACAGGTGCCTCCGTTCAAACAGGTGTCGGGTCCGACGCATCCGGTCAGCTCGACGGAGCAGTTTTTGCCGCCGTACGTGGGCGGACAGTCGCAGAAGTAGCCGGCACGCTTGTCTACGCACGAGCCGTGCTTGCATGGACTGTAAGCACAAGGGCATAATGAGTATAAGGGTCGGATGATCAGGCGATAATACGATTTTAACATTATAATATTTAGAACACTATATTGGTACCTATCGAAAACTGAAAACAAAATTTTGGGAAAAATTTGTGGAAATTTGGTCTGACAAAAAAAAAGTCAAAGTCAAATATTGTGCCAGTCTGCCAGTGTGTTGCAGTCTTGATTGCGATTTCATTGGCTACAGTTAGATCTTGTTGTGATCGTAACAATACGTATAACATTATTTGTGGTAAAACTGAAGATAAAATTTGTACTCGTTTTTCGATTGCAAATATTTCAACGGGTTACTTTCTGATGTTCTCGTGTTGACCCAGCACCTAAATGGGAAGTAATAACACAGTTAAAAATTCCTTACTCACCGGTATGCAGTGCATCACAAGTGCAGTCGTAGTTGCCCGTTTCATCCTCGTTACATTTTCCACCGTTCTGACAAGGGTTCCTTTGAGCATCACAAGGGGAGCCTGCAACACAATTATTAATAAGAATCAATTTCTTTATTGTCTAGAAAAAGTCTGTGTGTCTGGTGAAAAGAATTAGGAAACGTATTGTCTAGAAAACTAGAAAAAAGAGATAAATTATTTACTGTCTATATAAATAGGACAATTATAAATAAGTAGGCATTATAAATAAATAATTTCATAAGTACCAGGCCAAACCAACACAGCATACTACTCAGACAAAATTGTTACATTAAAATGAAAATAAAATTGTTAGTTAAAAAAAAGTCCAAGTGGAGTAATAAAATTTATCTAGGAGTGGTGGTAGACCAAGTGAAGGACTGGTAGGAGGAGTAATTTGCAAGATTGGTTTGAGTGTGACAACCCAGGTAGACCTGACAGGCACACCTGATCAGGTTAGCCTGTCAGGTCCAGCTGATACCTGATGAGCACACACACTATCAGGTAGACCTGACAGGTACACTTGAAAAGGTCCACCTGTCAGGTCTACCTGATTCCTATTATTACTGTGGTCAAATTATATTGAGGATACAATTCCATACCGAGGCTGGGATTGAACCCACGCCCTCCTGTTTACCAGGCGAGCATCTTGACCACTGCACCACCAAGGCAGGTAAAACGTATTTGCGTACAAAATGAGTACAAAGTCATTTTTCCAAGGAAAATAATTTGCTGGAATGTTGCAAAAACATTTCTGGATTGTTGAGAAAAATGTTTCTGATGAAAATGTTGTAGGTGGGATACACTAGCTAGACACTAGACTTACAAGAGTGAAACAAAGGTTGACTTAGCCAGCCTAGTTGGCTTGGTTGGTAGAGCGTCTGCCTGGTAATGAAACTGTTCTAAAAATTCATGAAAACAAATGTATTGATGACAAAAGAAACAATATGTTATGCAATTGCAATATAATTAAACAAGCACACAAAGGCACAGCGCTGGGTAACTCCCTCCTGGTAACGACAGTACAAATATGGAACTCACTGCCAGCTGAGGTGCGGTGCTCACCTTCATTGAATGCTTGGTCTGTGTCGTAGCATGCTCATCCCGTAGTATGCCTCTCATCAGATGGGCAAGAAGAGACACAATACTCCCCATTTAGGTGCTGGGTCAACACCAGAACACTAGAAAGTAACCCGTTGAAATATTTGCAATCGAAAAACGAGTACAAATTTTTGTCGATGGTGGGATTCGAACCCGGGACCTCCTCCTATCCTGTCTTCTTTCTCTCTTCGATTCCGGGACGATAAGACCATAGCAGTTAGAGTTCCCTCTGTCAAACCTCTTCAAAATAATAAATAAAGGTTGACTTACCATTAGTGTTGACACAGATCCCATAGTTACAAACGTCTTTGACTGTCTCACACTCATTGATATCCGACTCACATAGAGTACCTGTGAAATTAAAATACAATTGTGGGGCTTACTTCTTTTACTTCTTCTTCTTCTTCTTCTTCTGACGGAGCGCCAGACGAAAAACACAAACCCCGTCTGAACACGGGAAAAGGCGAAAAGGAAGAATAGAATAGAATAGAATAGAATATACCTTGTTTATCCTGCCAGAATGGGACTGAAAAGTCCCTTTACTCCCGCAGTCTAAACAAGGTCTTATATATTTCATAGGTAAAGTTTACAGAAAAGTATATAAACCTTGCTTAACTTTAAAAAAAAAAACAAAAACAAAAAAAGGGCTGAAACTTGAAACCCTTTGAAAATTGAAAGAGACTGTAGTTTCAGTATTTTACAGCCACACGGCCGCGAGAACGGAAAACTTTGGCCAGCTAAATTCTACACAGGGCCGAGATTCGAACCCGGCACTTACCGAGTCGAGAGTCAGTCAGGCCACAAAGGTGGGAATTTCAGACTTTTAAAACTACCTTTAGAACACATCCTATTAATACTTGATTGAAGACTTGGTAACTTTGTGACGGCCCATTTTAACTACTAGCTGAATTCCGTCGCTTCGCTCCGGACTCCCGCTAGTTCATCAAGAGGCATGGCCAAACTTGTAGAAAAGGCATGGCCGAACTTGTAGAAAATAATAAAAATACGGTCGCGCTGCGCGCTCCCCTATAGCTGCATAGTTATCAAACTAAAAACACAAACGAAACTCGAAATGTTGGTCGAGAGCGGAACATTTCTCTCCCGCAGTCTCTGCTTCCTGTGTATTTCTTATGGAGATTTTAGCGATTAAAACTTGATCATATCTCAGGATCGGTTTAGATTGGGTTATATGGAAAACGAATACGTCCTATTACAGCAAGTATTTCTCCTCTATCAACAAGTTATACTTATACCACAGAGGCGGAAAAGGAAAAAAACTCACCCGTATACCCAGAAGGACAAGTGCACGTAAAATTGACCACGCCGCCACTGACCGGCGTACACGTGCCGTTGTTGCGGCAAGGTCTGCCGGCACACCCGCCCAGAGCCGCAGCTCCGGCACTAATGGAGGGGGTACAGTCATCCCCATCACAGTCGCCACTGGTCTCATCTTCCGATGGAGGTTCGTCTACAGGGAGCTCACAGTGGGGCCCCTCGAAACCTGAAAAGAGATAATAAATTAGCCTGTGACCCAGTTGTAACTATTAGCCAGTGACCCAGTTGTAACTATTAGCCCGTGACCCCAGTTGTAACTATTAGCCTGTGACCCCAGTTGTAAGTCGCCACTGGTCTCATCCTCAGATGGAGGTTCGTCTACAGGGAGCTCACAGTGAGGCCCCCCGAAACCTGTAAAAAGAGAATCATTAGCCTGTGACCCAGTTGTAACTATTAGCCTGTGACCCGTCATGCTTATTGTCTAACAGAAGAATAGAACCAAGGAATTTGGTTTCAAAAAGGGAGGGTAGGGCTTTTGGATGCAATACACAATTGAAGCCGAATTCGAACAAAAACACTTTCAAAGTCAAGTCATTTTTATAAATAATGCTATTTACAATGGACGGAATCAGTTGAAGTGCATTTAAGTAGTAATTTACTAATTAAATTATTGTTTTTTTAAAGCACTCGACAGGAAAAGCTACGGAAAATTTCGTTGCTATGTGGAAAAAATGGTCACTAGGGAAAACAAAAACATCAACAAGTGCATAAAAAATGGTTGCCATGTGTGTGAAGATGGCTATGGTTGGGCAACAGGTGTTTGGCCTCACTTTTTTTTCAATCCGAACGATGTTTAACTCCGTGAATAGTAAAAATTCAATTTCTTGTGTTAAGAAACGATGGGCGTGTTTGGTATCTGGATGGGTGACGATTAGACTGGAAAAACCCCGTTGTGTCCCATTGGCCCTTACAAAGGCGACACGAGCCGCCAAAAAATTGGCTTCACTTTTGTGTGTTAACTTGAGAAGCTTTTAAAATTTTACCTCCTGGGACTCAAAATGCGCTAACTTCCCAAACATAGGATGGGATTTTTTTTGCAAGCGCAAGCGCTAACTTCTCCCATGTCATCCGCATGGTCCTAAAAAAATCTGAACAAAATTTTACTTTTTTCGGTTAAACAGGTTAAACTTAAATTTGTTTGCCATTTTTGAAATGTGATGAGTAGGTACTTGAGTAGCTGATAAATATCTTTTCTGAGGACATCAGGACAGTTTCCAGTTTCAACGAACTCCCCAGGTAATTCACGTGCATGTGCTCTTTTTTCCACAGAAATATTAATGCTTATTTTATACCTGCAGCTCGAATAGGACTGAAAAGTCCTCCCACTCCAGCAGGACTTCTGTTAATTGTCTAAAACTCTGACAAAATTCCATACCTTTGTAACCTTTGCTGGTATTGAACCCATGCCCTTCTGTTTGCCAGGTGGGTGTCTTGACCACTAAGCCACCTAGGCAGGTAAGAAAGTCTTGGTAATGTTTCAGTGTATTACTGGACAATACATCATTTTGTCACCTCTTACACAGCTTGTACTCCATCACCTTTTAGAGGGGAGATGTTTTGTTGCAAGTAATACTGAACCATCACCAAAGTCTTCATTTTCATCAACCATAGGTACACTGGGGTGATTTCTAGCCCTGATATTTATTTTTTATTTTTTCAACTATAGACTATAAAATTATGAAAAAAGTAACTATGGCTATCCATAAAATATTTTTAAATGATAAAATTATGTAAAAAAAAAGATTAACTATTAGATGTGACCCCAGTTGTAACTATTAGCCGGTGACCCAGTTGTAACTATTAGCCTGTGACCCAGTTGTAACTATTAGCCTGTGACCCAGTTGTAACTATTAGCCTGTGACCCAGTTGTAACTATTAGCCTATGACCCAATTGTAACTATTAACATGTGACCCAGTTGTAACTATTAGTCTGTGACCCAGTTGTAACTATTAGCCTATGACCCAGTTGTAACTATTAGCCTGTGACCCAGTTGTAACTATTAGCATGTGACCCCAGTTGTAACTATTAGCCTGTGACCCAGTTGTAACTATTAGCATGTGACCCCAGTTGTAACTATTAGCCTGTGACCCAGTTGTAACTATTAGCATGTGACCCCAGTTGTAACTATTAGCCTGTGACCCAGTTGTAACTATTAGCATGTGACCCCAGTTGTAACTATTAGCCTGTGACCCAGTTGTAACTATTAGCATGTGACCCCAGTTGTAACTATTAGCCGGTGACCCAGTTGTAACTATTAGCCTGTGACCCAGTTGTAACTATTAGCATGTGACCCCAGTTGTAACTATTAGCCTGTGACCCAGTTGTAACTATTAGCATGTGACCCCAGTTGTAACTATTAGCCTGTGACCCAGTTGTAACTATTAGCATGTGACCCCAGTTGTAACTATTAGCCTGTGACCCAGTTGTAACTATTAGCATGTGACCCCAGTTGTAACTATTAGCCTGTGACCCAGTTGTAACTATTAGCATGTGACCCCAGTTGTAACTATTAGCCTGTGACCCAGTTGTAACTATTAGCATGTGACCCCAGTTGTAACTATTAGCCTGTGACCCAGTTGTAACTATTAGCATGTGACCCCAGTTGTAACTATTAGCCTGTGACCCAGTTGTAACTATTAGCATGTGACCCCAGTTGTAACTATTAGCCGGTGACCCAGTTGTAACTATTAGCCTGTGACCCAGTTGTAACTATTAGCATGTGACCCCAGTTGTAACTATTAGCCTGTGACCCAGTTGTAACTATTAGCATGTGACCCCAGTTGTAACTATTAGCCTGTGACCCAGTTGTAACTATTAGCATGTGACCCCAGTTGTAACTATTAGCCTGTGACCCAGTTGTAACTATTAGCATGTGACCCCAGTTGTAACTATTAGCCTGTGACCCAGTTGTAACTATTAGCATGTGACCCCAGTTGTAACTATTAGCCTGTGACCCAGTTGTAACTATTAGCATGTGACCCCAGTTGTAACTATTAGCCTGTGACCCAGTTGTAACTATTAGCATGTGACCCCAGTTGTAACTATTAGCCTGTGACCCAGTTGTAACTATTAGCATGTGACCCCAGTTGTAACTATTAGCCGGTGACCCAGTTGTAACTATTAGCCTGTGACCCAGTTGTAACTATTAGCATGTGACCCCAGTTGTAACTATTAGCCTGTGACCCAGTTGTAACTATTAGCATGTGACCCCAGTTGTAACTATTAGCCTGTGACCCAGTTGTAACTATTAGCATGTGACCCCAGTTGTAACTATTAGCCTGTGACCCAGTTGTAACTATTAGCATGTGACCCCAGTTGTAACTATTAGCCTGTGACCCAGTTGTAACTATTAGCATGTGACCCCAGTTGTAACTATTAGCCTGTGACCCAGTTGTAACTATTAGCATGTGACCCCAGTTGTAACTATTAGCCTGTGACCCAGTTGTAACTATTAGCATGTGACCCCAGTTGTAACTATTAGCCTGTGACCCAGTTGTAACTATTAGCATGTGACCCCAGTTGTAACTATTAGCCGGTGACCCAGTTGTAACTATTAGCCTGTGACCCAGTTGTAACTATTAGCATGTGACCCCAGTTGTAACTATTAGCCTGTGACCCAGTTGTAACTATTAGCATGTGACCCCAGTTGTAACTATTAGCCTGTGACCCAGTTGTAACTATTAGCATGTGACCCCAGTTGTAACTATTAGCCTGTGACCCAGTTGTAAGATTACTGGAGCAGTCGCCTATTTCAGGCAGTTCACAGTGTCTACCCTTGGAACTGGACACACACAAACACTCGTATAGTTACATCAAACTTCCGAGCACATCAAACTTCTTAAAATAACTACTTACCATCCACACACACGCAATCATTCAAGCAAGGATTACTTGTACAGTCTCTTATTTCAGGCAGTTCCCAATATCTACCCTTGTACACTTCTATAGTTACATCAAACTTCTTAAAATAACTACTTACCATCCACACACACGCCATCATTCAAGCAAGGATTACTTGTACAGTCTCTTATTTCAGGCAGTTCCCAATATCTACCCTTGTACACTTGTATAGTTACATCAAACTTCTTAAAATAACTACGTACCATCCACACACACCCCATCATTCAAGCAAGGATTACTCGAGCAGTCGCCTATTTCAGGCAGTTCACAATGTCTACCCTTATACCCGGGTGGACAAACACACTCATATAGTTACATCAAAATTCCGAGCACATCAAACTTCTTAAAATAACTACTTACCATCCACACACACCCCATCATTCAAGCAAGGATTACTCGAGCAGTCGCCTATTTCAGGCAGTTCACAATATCTACCCTTGTACACTTGTATAGTTACATCAAACTTCCGAGGACATCAAACTTCTTAAAATAACTACTTACCATCCACACACACACACCATCATTCAAGCAAGGATTACTCGTACAGTCTCTTATTTCAGGCAGTTTGCAATATCTACCTTTGTACACTTGTATAGTTACATCAAACTTCCGAGGACATCAAACTTCTTAAAATAACTACTTACCATCCACACACACACACCATCATTCAAGCAAGGATTACTCGTACAGTCTCTTATTTCAGGCAGTTTGCAATATCTACCTTTGTACAGTTGTATAGTTACATCAAACTTCCGAGGACATCAAACTTCTTAAAATAACTACTTACCATCCACACACACCCCATCATTCAAGCAAGGATTACTCGAGCAGTCGCCTATTTCAGGCAGTTCACAATATCTACCCTTGTACACTTGTATAGTTACATCAAACTTCCAAGGACATCAAACTTCTTAAAATAACTACTTACCATCCACACACACACACCATCATTCAAGCAAGGATTACTCGTACAGTCTCTTATTTCCTTATACCCGGGTGGACAAACACACTCATATAGTTGTTCGGTAAGTTGGGGGCGACAGGTGGCTCCGTTTAAACATGGTGGTGCGGTGGTGCAGATCTGATTAGAGATAGGCGTTTCACAGTGGATACCTGTCGAGAGAAACAATCAGTAAAATTTATTGACAAACTGCCCAAAGTTTGGTTGGCCAAACCAACACAGCATACTACTCGGACAAAATTGTTACATTAAAATGAAAATAAAATTGTTAGTTAAAAAAAAGTCCAAGTGAAGTAATAAAATTTATCTAGGAGTGGTGGTAGACCAAGTGAAGGACTGGTAGGAGGAGTAATTTGCAAGATTGGTTTGAGTGTGACAACTGAGATTTGATGAGGATTGCAAGAGACAAGAACAAAATTGCCAATATAATTTCCAACCTCCTAGGAGAGGAACCTTAAGATAAAGAATAATTGGGGAACAATATTTGTGACAAGCATTGAAGTATGCTTAACACAATTAAAAATTGCTTACTCACTGGTATGCAGTGCATCACAAGTGGAGAGGAACCTTAAGATAAAGAATAATTGGGGAACAATATTTGTGACAAGCATTGAAGTATGCTTAACACAATTAAAAATTCCTTACTCACCAGTATGCAGTGCATCACAAGTGCAGTCATAGTTGCCCGTTTCATCCTCATTACATTTTCCACCGTTCTGACAAGGGTTCCTTTGAGCATCACAAGGGGAGCCTGCAACACAATCTTATATTATAAGAACGAGATCCATTCACATTTCACACACTGATCGCTCTATCTCTAGAACCACAACACCTAGAAAGCTGAAATTTGGTAGGAATATTCCTTTTATGGTCTAGGTGTGCAATAAGAAAGGATTTTGCGAAAATCTAAACCGATCCTGAGATATGATCAATTTTTGATCGCTAAAATCACCATAAATACACAGAGTGCAGCTGCAGAGACTGCGGGAGAGAAAACTTTTCCTCACTCGCCTAATATTTGAGTTTCGTTTATGTTTTTAGTTTGACAACCACCCCTTTTTCGAAAAATCTATAACTGGAAATTTTTGGGTAGTGGTTTAGAAAAAATTTTGATTGTAAGATTTTGACCAAAAAAATAAGTTGTTCCCGTTAACCATTATCCGTTTTCACCCTTAAAAGGGGGTGACAAAATTTTGCCTTAAAGGGTACAAAAAAACCCTGTTAACCCCGCCTGAACATTTAAATTTTGGCCCGAGGTTCTAGCCCATTGGGGTTAACAAGAAACATTTGGAGGGGCAAATAAGCCCCTTTGTGTTGACAAAACTCCCTCTTATTGCCAATTCCCACAATTTTCACATTAGGTTTGATAAGTTTCTTTTATTCCACAAGAAGGTTCTAAATAAAAGTCTTAAATAAAAAAAAAAAAAGTTAAAAAGGGGGGTGGTAAATTTAAACGAGACCAAAAATTTGTATAATTAATAAATACAAAATTACCTATTTTTTTTTGAACCAAAAACTAAAAAAGTGTAATCAAAAAAAGTAAGTCCGAGTTATTATGTACCATGAATACTTATAACCATAATATTACGGATGATAAATAAAAATTACAGGAATTCAATATATTCTGTCCATTTATTAAATAGAGAAAAAAAAAGACCAAAGATCTGTTTACAAAGGAAAGAAAAGAAAGTGGTCTGTGTGTCTGAAAAGAGATCCTGTTATTTCTTAACTAAGAATAATTTGGATTGATCGACTTAATAGGGCAGCGAAAGCGGAGGCCTTAGGGCAAGATCAAGTAGGGCTCCGTACCGGTTTTGACACACTTTTTCGTACCGGTTTTCTTGAAC
>NW_007380820.1:16812-23123 GCF_000475195.1 Diaphorina citri
ATGTGCTAAAATGTGTCCCCTAAAATCTAGTGTACACTTTATCATTTTTCCTTCATAAAATACTATCTATGACATATCTTGGAGCACAAAGGAATAATTACCTTGAACTGTTTTGTTGATAACATCTCTCTTCACAGCAGAATGGAGAGTTGTTTGAGTTGTTTTGGAGATCAGGTACAAAAGAAAAATTAGACAGGAATCTGAAAAAGAGGTACAAAATTGTGATTAGTTTGACTACAAAGTCTGTATCTAGTGCACATGATATGATTTCTTTACATAATGGTATTAAATTACATACTTTGGCTGGAAGAAGGAATAACAAATAGAATAAAAGTAGCGGGAAACTTCTACTTGTCCATCAGATTTGGAACTATTATTTGGATATACAAAACCTACTATATACCCATCCTAACATACAGCAGTGAAACCTGGACAGTATGATAAAGGAGGAAAGCAGAATACAGGCTGCCGATATGAAATTTCTCAGAAGTATCCTAGGTAAGACCAGAAGAGATAGAATAAGGAATGAAGAGATCAGAAGAACAGTAGGAATGGAAAACTACAGGAACGGATAGAACACCAAAGATTAAGATTGTTCGGACGCATGAAAAGAATGGAAAACAACAGATTACCAAAGAGATTTTATGAATATCAACCAGAGGGAAAGAGACCAAAGGGTAGACCAAGAATGAGATACAAAGACATCATAAAAAAGGATGTCGAAGAGAGAGGAGTAAGTTGGGAAGATATCAAGGGAAATGAATGATATAACGATAGGAGGTGGTGGTGAGGTTTCATAAATCAACCCAGTACATAACTGGAACAATGTAAGATATGTATGTATGCACTTTGGCTGGGATTCAACCTATGCCTTCCTGTTTGCCAGGCAAATGTCTTTGCACCAGCACTGACACAGGTTGTCGTGACAAAATTCCATGCCCTGGCTGGAATTGAACCCATCCCCTCCTAAGTACCAAGCAAGCATCTTGAACAGTACACCACCAAGGCAGGTTATTGTAGGTTTTTCCAAGACTTTACTCAATGCCAAAATCTGATGTGTCAAGTCCCAAGTGAATGACTCATACAAAGATTTAAAAACTATGAATACTTACTCAGTGAGATGGGTTTGAAATACATCTTGCTTGTTCGAAAATTATCATGGATTATGAATAAATCATGATAAAAAAGGATGTCGAAGAGAGAGGAGTAAGTTGGGAAGATATCAAGGGAAATGAATGATATAACGATAGGAAGTGGTGACGGGGCTTCATAAATCAACCCAGTACATAACTGGAACAATGTAGGATATGTTACGATATGTATGTATGTACTTTGGCTGGGATTCAACCTATGCCTTCCTGTTTGCCAGGCGAATGTCTTAGCACCAGCACTGACACAGGTTGTCGTGACAAAATTCGATGCCCTGGCTGGAATTGGACCCATCCCCTCCTAATTACCAAGCAAGCATCTTGAACAGTACACCACCAAGGCAGCTTATTGTAGGGTTTTCCAAGACTTTACTCAATGCCAAAATCTGATGTGTCAAGTACAAAGTGAATGACTCATACGAAGATTTTAAAACTATGAATACTTACTCAGTGAGATGGGTGTGAAATACATCTTGCTTGTTCGAAAATTATCATGGATTATGAATAAAGAAGTACTTGTTCACAATTTTGTCATGCTTATTGTCTAACAGAAGAATAGAACCAAGGAATTTGGTTTCAAAAAGGGAGGGTAGGGCTTTTGGATGCAATACACAATTGAAGCCGAATTCGAACAAAAACACTTTCAAAGTCAAGTCATTTTTATAAATAATGCTATTTACAATGGACGGAATCAGTTGAAGTGCATTTAAGTAGTAATTTACTAATTAAATTATTGTTTTTTTAAAGCACTCGACAGGAAAAGCTACGGAAAATTTCGTTGCTATGTGGAAAAAATGGTCACTAGGGAAAACAAAAACATCAACAAGTGCATAAAAAATGGTTGCCATGTGTGTGAAGATGGCTATGGTTGGGCAACAGGTGTTTGGCCTCACTTTTTTTTCAATCCGAACGATGTTTAACTCCGTGAATTGTAAAAATTCAATTTCTTGTGTTAAGAAACGATGGAGATAAAATTACGAAGAACCGAATGCATAAACGCGTTGAACGTTTTGGAAGAAATCAACAATGGGACGGCTCACAATATTTTGCCCTGCAAACTGTCTCTGAGTCAATTCAAGGTAAGGGTTCTAAGAGTGGTCCTATGAAAGCCACATCCGAGTGGTCCTATGAAAGCCACAAGGTAAGGGTTCTAAGAGTGGTCCTATGAAAGCCACAGGTGCTGGGTCAACACGAGAACACCAGAAAGTAACCCGTTGAAATATTTGCAATCGAAAAACGAGTACAAATTTAATTAATTTTTCCCTGTGAATATCCGAGGAAGGTAATCGATCGAACTATTGAAACAAGCAGAAGTTGAACAACCGTAATTACTATTGTGGGTTCTATTCATTTAAAATATTTAAATTGTGTCTCCCAAGAATCGAACCCGGGACTTCCAGATTGCAACCCTATTGTGATACCCACTCCCAGAACACACGGATCCTGCTTGTCTTTTTATTTATTTCTATAAATAATATTATTTTTATTTGTACAATCTGCCTATATTTTTTGTATGTTGTAAATAAAAATAGCTACATAAATATTACTAAGGCTTCACCCTACTGTTTTCATTTCACCAAGAGGTAGGTATCTATGTATAATTGTATATAGGTACGTATAGGTATATAGATACCTAGGAATGTAGGTAGGTACCTAATATTATACCTACAGAGGTAGGTACCTACCATTTAAAGTGGTAAGCAGGCAGGTGTCTAGCTAGACGGGTTAAAAAATCAGCCAGCCTAGTTAGCTTGCAAGATAGTACGCCTGCTTTGTAAGCGCTAGGTCGCGGGTTCGATTCCCGCCCCGGGCGGACTTTATCCTAAACAGACACCTATTCATTAGGAAAAGGGTGGCTTTCTTCTATCTGGCCTTCTCTACTTCTCTTTCGGGACGATAAGACCTCAGCTGTTACCTACACACCTACAGTGCAAGCTATCAAACTGAAGAAGAAGAAGAAAAAAAAAAAAAAAAAAAAAAAAAAAAAAAAAAAAAAAAAAAAAAAGGATTTTTAACACCCACGCAACTTTTTATCGATAACCCTTTCTACCTTACTTTCCTAGGTACATGATAATTATGAGCTTCCAGTCTATTATATCTGCATAGTCCAACGCACTTGTTTTTTGATTCCACTGTTTCTTTTACTCTACTGAGTATTCGAACCAACGAGTCTCTCCATGCACCGGCATGCTAGTCTTCATGGGTTTGACGTACATTAAACGCTTCTTCGGAGGTGAACTTAATAAGTATAGATGTGAGGTGCAATGTAGTAGGTATATGCCATCAGCTATGACAGTATCCGCATTCCTCTTCTTCCTCAAGTGCTACTATAGCGATGGTGCAGGTAGAGATACAATCATGTGTTTACGAGAGAAACAAAACAAAAATAGCGACTATGTAGTCCTTCAGCAAATAGTGTCTCAGTCCCAAATAGGTCCCTTCACTTGTGTTGGTGTTTGAGCAAATCTATGTGCGTATAATGCCTGAAAACCTGAAATACACCAATCGAAGGAGGAAAAATCCATCATCAAATTGGATTACCCCATAAAATCTCTGCAACCAAGGAAAAAGAAGAAATGTTTTTATTTATTCCTACGTTACGAAAATAAGGGTTACTAGGATAAAGAAGATGGTTAACTCTGGATGGTGACAAAAAAATAAAAAAAAAAAACAAAATCTAAGTATGAAGTCTTGTAGTTATACTATACCATGCAATCATTCGGGAATGGCCTACCAACCGTTTGTTGTTTTCATTTTTCTCCACCACTGTTTGAAGTCTTCCTATGTAAGAATTTACCGCTCCGGTATTGGTCCAAGTGATTCCATGCTGTCCTTGAACTAACTTGGCAAGTTCCAAGGCTGTGGCCAGCATCATAGGCCGTTGAGAGATCACCATTCGATCCCCGATGGTGTTGTGAAAGTTTGCTGCCTGTTGGATGGAATGGAATATCGACACATATGTAGTCGACCCCGTCGATGGACGAGGTGAATCTATGTTGTCGAGGCAGTGTACGGTTAGGCTGACCATACGTCCCGCTTTCGGCGGGACAGTCCCGCTTTGGAGCCTCTGGTCCCGCTGTCCCGAGAAATCCTCTGGGGACGCTAAAATGTCCCGCTTTCGCCCAAAGTCCCGATATTGTCCCGCTTTAGCTGGTCCGAACCTAATATTATCATTGAGAGCAATGAGCTCGGGAAAAAATTCATTTCACGATTCCAATATTGTACACTATTATGTATCAAAATATTTGAAAATAAAATGTAGGTATATTGACTGTGTAGTTCAGAGGCAGGTTGTAACATATAGGTACCTATCTAACTGATGCAAATCAGGAGCTAAGCCTTTATGTTTGTACCTCACCACCCCCCCCCCCTTCGTCCAAAAAGGACTGCGTCCCGCTTTGGGCCAAAAAAATTATGGTCACCCTAAGGTAAATTCCTACACAGATAAGCTATGATGTTTCACTCATTCAGATAAGTGAGTCAAATAATGTTTAAGTGATTGTATGAACAGATTGTAACTGGAGATTTCCATTTCATAAAAAAAACTACCTATTACTGTGCAGGCATAGGTAGGAACTAAAACTTACTCTAAGTAACTAGGTAATGTATGCCAGTACCTATGCTGATCAAGTGATAATGTTCAAATTGCAGTTCCCAGAACAAAGGTGGAAAATTGCACAATCCCAGTTCACAGGTCAAGTGATAAGCAGCAGAATGTTTTATAGAGAAACCTACCTATTGTTCTTTATTATTATTATTATTTTTTCTTTCCAAAACTGGTTTTCCTATGACCTATGACTGAATTATTTCACGTCACTGCTGGGAGTTGATTGAAACATGAATGTCCTTGGGGGAAAAAAAACTATTTGAGAAGGAATAGGTCTATGCCCTCTAAAAGTTCAACTTCTCTTATCATATTGTAAAACACCCTGTATACTCATTATTCAAGATGGCCATGAACTATTCCAACCATGTGCAAGCATAAAACTAAATAGATTGAGTACCTAGGCAAGTACCTATAAAAAATACATAACCTACAAGTAGGTAGGTATGCCACACAATGTGGTTAGGTATTCATCAGATATACATACGTACGTACGTACATACATACATACGTACATACATACATACGTACAGACCATGGGCTAAAAACCACTTTTTTGGACTCAGGGGATCCCAAAACGGATATTTCCACCCATTTCCCGATTTTGAAAATTTGGACCGATTGCAATACTTTCTCATTACCTTGTATAGGTTCCCTATACGTAAGGGTAATAGAAAGTAATACATAACCTACAAGTAGGTATGCCACACAATGTGGTTAGGTATTCATCAGAACGATTTTGAAAATTTGGACCGATTGCAATACTTTCTCATTACCTTGTATAGGTTCCCTATACGTAAGGGTAATAGAAAGTAATAAAATCGACTGCACTTAAAATAATCACATGGAATGCCTATCTTCTCGTTCAGGAATTTATTTCTGAACGCATGCAAGACAGCGAGTATATTTGTCGTGTGAGATGTGATGTGAGAACAGCACTATAATAGTTTGTTTCATCAGATGATTTATTGGTATGAAAAATTATTTGATTCAACCATTGAAAATGGGGAAAAACCAAACAACTTTTTCTCAGTAAAGATTTTGTCAAACTCTTTGACATCTATGTGCCTAATTAAAGTAATTTCTAGATAGGTATTTATTTTTTCTAATTAGGTCTTTCTCTTTTTGTAGTACAGTTTCATCATATTGGTTGATTTGCTCTTCATTATCTTCAATAAGATTCCTGATCCTGATTTCATCATAGTGAGATTTGATGTGAGAACAACACCATAATAGTTTGTAATTTATTTTTGACGTTTTTTTCAATTTTTGACAACAACCCGTATTCCCACAAGTGGCTCTATAGTTTTACCTTCTAATTAGGTATACATAGTATAAGAATGAAAATTTATTAATGACCTTGACTGTGTTGAGAGGTCATTTTCCTCTGGTTATCAACAGTTCAACCAACACCATCACATTCTGAAACAAGATCAATATCCAAAAACAAGTGCAAATCTGAGAAAAGGACAAATAGGTAAAAATACTACCATTGATCTAACAACGAAGTCTACCAACAATACAGATGTACCTAGCAATCTTCAGAATCCAACTAATAA
>NW_007380821.1:0-450 GCF_000475195.1 Diaphorina citri
AAAACCAACTCCATGTTGAATACACCAGTTCCAAAACGGATCACTGAAGTTAAGCGATGTTGTGTATGGTTGGTGATCTGAATCTTATTTCAGATGGTCATCAGCTTCTTGAAGAGGCGAAACATCAAAACCTGTGATATGACAAGTTAATGGGAATGAATGTATTCTCTGATTCTCTCTGAAAAAAATGGACCAGCTTTTTCCTCATGTTTGTTGTACCTTTTCTAATTGCAGACCATACCAGTTCAATCTGGATGAAGTGAAGGGATTCGAATACAGAGCCAAGGATGCGTGGAGAAGTGTGACTAAGATTGCAGTGAGAGAGGCAAGACTCAAGGAAATCAAGCAGGAGATTCTCAACTCACAGAAACTCAAGGTATGTATATATACGCACGTATTGAACAAGAAAGAAAATGTATACTTACTTAGAAAAACAGATGAAGGAACATT
>NW_007380821.1:3105-27032 GCF_000475195.1 Diaphorina citri
GAAAACTAGACTGGGTACTACAAAGAGTAACTAGTATGAGTATAATAGAGACTCCAGATAACAGTGAGTTGTACCACTGAAGTCACGTTTACGTCTCTCCCTTTTACAGGGTTTTTTTATATTATCCTGACATCTAAGACCTCTATCTCTATTTTCACAAATGTGACAAACCATGACATGTGAACACCAACCCAGTAGTGAGTTCCATTCATACCCCAATTTGTCACGTAAGGACGGGTTTAAACCCTGAGTGTTAATCGGTAGGGGCTAATAGAACTTTAAATATTACCTACATCCTTTGACTTCAACACAAGTACAGAGACATACGTAATTTCTGTGTCTGTGAGACAGGCACCCACAATATTGCCTACCAACACCCCTACGAATCACCTGAATCAAACCACAGATGACAAGATCTCAATGTAGGTTTCAGAACAAAAAAAAAGTACCTATTTGAAACCAACTCACATGAGACAATAGACCCATGGGTTCATTCAGGGATATTACTTTGTAGATAGTGTAGATACCTATCTACCCAGCTTACATTGTAGGTAGCAGTCATAATAGTTCATTCCCTAATGTGGGTAGGTGCTAGCATCCAAATACAAAAAGAACAAAATAAATACCCAGCCAAAGTACCTGTAATATAGGTATCAATCAAATTGCTCCCTGTACCCTGTTTACTCTGAAAAAAATTTGCTCACTTGGCATTTCAACTCTATTCAAAAAACAAAATAGGTAATCAGACAGGAATTTTTTCCATGTTTAATCTCAATTAAAAACAATTCTTTTCAAACATCAGAATTCAGATATAAAAACTTTGAACTTGCATTTCGAATTCTGCAATGTTTGAACTACATGACGACCAGATCTCAATGTAGGTTTCAGAACAAAAAAAAAGTACCTATTTGAAACCAACTCACTTTGGACAATAAACCCATGGGTTCATTCAGGGATATTACTTTGTAGATAGTGTAGATACCTATCTACCCAGCTTACATTGTAGGTAGCAGTCATGATGGTTCATTCCCTAAAGTATGTAAGTGCTAGCATCCAAATACAAAAAGAACAAAATAAATACCCAGCCAAAGTACCTGTAATATAGGTATCAATCAAATTGCTCCCTGTACCCTGTTTACTCTGAAAAAAATTTGCTCACTTGGCATTTCAACTCTATTCAAAAAACAAAATAGGTAATCAGACAGGAATTTTTTTCCATGTTTCCTCCAGATGTCGTTGGAACCCGTTCTCAAACTTGAATGTCTTGTCACACATGTCACACTTAACACTTCTCTTCTTATTATGTGTCTCGAGATGACGACTAAAGTTGAACTTGGTGTAAAACTTCTTACCACACACATGACAGTCCAGTATTAACTTCTTCTCTATTTCATCATGCGTAAGGTAATGTTTACTCAGATGTATCTTCTGTGAGAAGCGTAGATCACACAGATGACATACGAACTTCCTTTCTCCGGAATGCACCAGGTAATGCCGACTCAGTGTTCCCTTGTCTACATAACGCTTGTTACATATGTTACACTCGAACGGGAGAATGCCCTGATGTTTCAACAAGTGGCTTTAAAATTAGAAGAGAAAGAAGATTATCTTGAAAAATGTTTCTTCTTTTATAGACATCCTCATATTTGAGGGGCCAAGAGGTAAACCGGACTAATCCACATTTTTGGATTTTTTCAGTTTTTTGGACTAACCCACAGCCCGAAACGCCCTCTATCTGCTGGTAGATGAATTATAACGATATCAGCTGTATAGTTACAAAGTTATGAAGATGGTAAGGTGGGCTAACCCACAACACTCAAGTGCCACTCCTAGACTTTGACTCCAATTATCTCAAAATGAAGTTAGTGTGGGTTAGTCCGTTTTACCTCTTGGCCCCTCATTTAGGCCTTTGTATATTATTTAGACGTCGTACGTACCTCTGTGTTATAGCGCCTAGTAAACAGGAGGGCGCCTCTACCACTGTGAGTTATCTCGAGATTTGGTTCATTCCAGATGGACCCAAAGCGGAACATTGGGTACAATGGAATGGTCGTTCTCCCTTGTGTAGTAACATATGTCGTTTGAGCGAATACTTGCGATTGAATCGTTTCTGACACACTGGACATTCGTGTTTGGGCGGCAAGTGTAATAGTTTGTGTTCAACGAGAGAAGATTTGTGTGTAAACTCTTTGTTACAAATGTCACAGATCACACGGTCATAATCATTTGTGTGATTCACTTGGAAATGTCTCACTAATTGTTTCTTGTGTCGATATTTCTTCTTACAAACATAGCAATGGAATGGTGCTGGGTTAGAATCATCATCCCTTGGTTTACTTGTTATAATAAGGTCTTCTATATCATGATGTTCAATCTCGACAGGACCATACGCCTGGATATTATTGCTTGTGTTTGCAAAAGGTAATGAACTGATTGGTATTTGTCCTGTCTGTGGGGGAGCTTGGTTTCCATTCTGATTGACCATCATATTATTAAACCCATCATAGTTTTGATTGTTACCTGACTGATTGTACTGGTTGTTTTGTTGATACATTTGCTGTTGATTTTCATTAGCACCCTCACCGGACTTGTTACAATAATAGTTATTGAATTGTTGATAGTAGTTGCCTCCTGATCCTTGTTGATTGTTAAAGTTCTTTGAGTCCGAGGTGGCTTGTGTGCTATCCTCATCATAAGAATGGTCATCCCCTCCCATGTACAGATCATCATCTTCATCATTAGCACCAGCAGAGTTATTCTTACTTAGGAAATGATCATACTCATCAACATCTACTACTCGGTTATTGCCAGAGACACTCGTACCTAACCTGAGATGGTAAAGATGGCGCTTATTTTCAGTGATACCTACTTTTAGTATTTACCAAACTTGTTTTCTTTCTTCGCAGAAAAAACAAGCGAATCCATTGCTGGGCATGAAGTTTTCCGGTTTGAAAAAGAAGACATAAGGTCCTTGCCGAGTTACTTCGGTAGACATCAGAGTAACATCAACTCAATTCATTCATCTAAAAAAGCAAGAAACTAAATCACAACGGACCGTTAGATGATAACCACCCGAATCGGAAATAAATTATGAAATATTATATGTTTTTTAAACTGACTTTTGAGTTTTCTTTTCCATTTGTAGAAGTGATAGTACTTTACAGAATACCATTCCGGTGGTACAGTTACTAAAGGCATTGGTGGATTCATGTGTGCTATCCTCATCATAAGAATGGTCATCCCCTCCCATGTAGAGATCATCATCTTCATCATTAGCACCAGCAGAGTTATTCTTACTTAGGAAATGATCATACTCATCAACATCTACTACTCGGTTATTGCTGGATTCATGATTGAGGGGACTGTGGTTCGAATCCCAGCAACATTAAATAAAAATTTTAAATAATTCAGTTACAGGAACTCGATTCGTACTGTACTTATCTAATTAAGCGCGAAAAAGCGACTCCAAGTTACAAAAAGCCGAAGATCAAAAAACCGCGATTTAACATGGTAGAACATAACGGTTTCCCTCCCTCTTACGAATTTAAAAACGGAAGCATTTCCCCGCGTTGGAAGGACTTCCTCCCCCTTCCACACAACTCATATTACAGGAACTCGATTCGTACGATACTTATCTAATTAAGCGCGAAAAAGCGACTCCAAGTTACAAAAAGCCGAAGATCAAAAAACCGCGATTTACCATGGTAGAAGATAACGGTTTCCCTCCCTCTTACGAATTTAAAAACGGAAGCATTTCCCCGCGTTGGAAGGACTTCCTCCCCCTTCCACACAACTCATAGGATAAAATTTCCTCCTCCCTCTTCCTCCCCCCATTTTCGCTACAATCAATACAATACTCGCTTCAAAAGCACATGGTCTCATATCATCTGTGTTTTGTAAGCATTAGAGCTTTGCTGGTGAATTCACTAAGGGTTGAGAAGTGAAATTCCAAGATTTGCCAAGTTTTAGGACCGTGATGAACAATATCGGACCGTTTTCCGTTGGAAATATTCGAATCTGGACGAGTTTCGATCGTCAGCAAGCCTCGGTACTTCGGAGTGATTTTGAACGGGCGTTTATTTTGCTTTTGCTGTGGATTTATCACATTCAGCGAGCAAGGTTCAGTGGTTTATAAGAAGAGTTTAATAACGAACGAGGATTTGGTTATGGAAGAGAATGAGTTGGTACCGCGTACAATGCGATTGGATAATGGCGTCAGACTAGGAGATGGTCAGCCATGTTTCATAATAGCGGAGATAGGACAGAATCATCAGGGAGACGTGGAGATTGCTAAGCAGATGATCATCAAAGCAAAGGTAGATGGAAGAAGTTTGAATGAACGAAGTAAATTCCAAGTTTTAACTCGACGATTTAGCAAATAATTTGTGTGTAAGTCTGCCTGTCTGTTTGTTCCAAAATAACTCCCGAACGGGTCGCCCGATTTTTAGGAAATTTTGGTATGTTGAAAAAGTTTGAATGAACGAAGTAAATTCCAAGTTTTAACTCGACGATTTAGCAATTAATTTGTGTGCAAGTCTGCCTGTCTGTTTGTTCCAAAATAACTCCCGAACGGGTCGCCCGATTTTTAGGAAATTTTGGTATGTTGAACACAAAGGAAATAGTCTGCCTGTCTGTTTGTTCCAAAATAACTCCCGAACGGGTCGCCCGATTTTTAGGAAATTTTGGTATGTTGAACACAAAGGAAATTGAATTTTGGGCTTGATTGGACCTTAGAGGGCCCTTTTCTCGAGTGAATTCTACAGTTCACAGGGTGTTTCAGAAACATTTTATACCTACAAGATATGTAGATATATATTATGTAGGTACCTACAGGAGAATAAAATAAAAAACCTATGCCTTGTCTTAGTACCTAGCACCTTGAATATTCTATTAAAGGGAAGGCAATTCCAAAGTAGGTAATATGTACATTTTTTTCCCTAGGGATTTTTTTTTCTTTTCATGTCTTTCAAATGAAAAAAATTTTAGACTTGGACAGTTTTTTTTTTTTTTTTTTTCTCTCTCTTTTTTTTTTTAATGAATACCTTGGCAAGTATAAATGATACACCTATACAGAATTTAAGGTTTCAATCTATAGAACAATGTACATTTATACAAGAAGCTGGTTTGGCAATCTTCCACCTAAACATTAGCAGTTTAAACGCAAACTTTGAAGAATTTGTAATTTTTCTTGATTCTTTTAAAGAGAAAATAGATATTATAGTTTTAACAGAATGCGGATTCAATCCAAATAAAAGGGATTTTACCTATAATATTAAAGATTTCAATGCTTTTTACTGCGAGAAAACCCTGAATAAAAATGGAGGAGTTGTGGTTTATGTAACAAAAAGAATAACTACATTAGAAAAATGTGAGATAAGGAATTTAAATAATTGCGAACATATAAAAGTAAAATGTTTAATAAATAATAAAACAGTTGAAATCATTGGACTATACAGATCGCCTTCTTTCAAAAATTTAACAAACTTCTTTGAGGAATTAAATTTAATTATAGATGATAATAACAATAATAATAGAAATCTCATCAAATTTTTAATTGGTGATATACCTTTGTATTTCCCCCAATAGAAGAAAATCTCTTATTAACAACATTAAATTACATTCAAGACATTTACACATGGGCTCTCATTTGAGATTTGAAGACTATTGCTCAAGAAGGGCCTTTTTCGATAAGATGGGTTTTGGTTTTCTAATGCCAAATAAATTTCAAAATCAGTTCCACAAAGAATAATGTCGAAATCTCAGTTATTCACAAAGTTTTGTATTTGTAATTTGTAAAATAGATCGTATCTTTGTGTCAGCAAATGTTGAGTGTGAATCCACTCGTAAAATATTTGTAGCCAAAACCAAAAGTCAGCCCAAGTAATAACACCAGGGCTGATTGAGAGACTGACGAAAAACGCCGACCCCGTCTGAACACGGGAAAAGGCGAAGAAGACCCTTATTGAATAACACCCTTCAATTACAAAAATAGGTACTTATCTACATGACAATACATAATTGAAGTTTATGAGAGGAGGCCATTTTCTGAATTGTTATCCAATATCCATTGGAAAATGGTTCTTTTTATCATAGTCCTCTGCATTGGCGCAGGCACACTACCTACCTACTCTAAAGCTGATACCCTCCAACATTGGTGAATACTTGTGCAACTATCCAAATAATATCAAGCTTGCGAGTAACACTTTACACTATTCAATAAATATTAAGTACAATCATTTTTATTTTAATAAATAGGTAAAAACACTACTACAAAGTTCAATAAATAATCTATAGCCCTAAAGTCAAAATAAAGCAACGGATTTCCAGATGTACAAATTAAGTAATACTATTTAAAGCTAAGACCCTAAGAATCAGGCAGGATGAAATGGTTTTAACTCGGTTTAAAAACATGGGCCGAGGTCAATCTAGATGCTAATATGCTATTGCTTTTCTAGACTGAGAAGATAAACATCAATCCCAATTTATCATATTCGATCCCAATTCGAGATAGAAAATAAAACAATACTAATTGCTACCTAATAACAGTAGGTACTCACAGAGCTGTACATTTAGTACAGCATTAGAAATTAGAATACAAGTAATTCATTTGATAACTTGGTTGTTCGATGAATGAATAGTTAGTGTCCACCTTGTAAGCGCGAGGTCGCGGTTTCAATTCCGCCCGGGACAAACTTAATGAGGATGAGGTTTTTGTTTTTCATCGGAACTGCTAGCTTTCTTCTATCCTGTCCTCCTTCTCTCTTCGATTTCAAAACGATAAGATGAAGTCTCATCTTATCGTCTCATCGTTGAGTTTAAATTTCATCAATCCTCTTGGAAAGAAATCTCTTTCTGATCACCTACACATTTAAAAAATTATCCATCTAACAATTCTCGTATTCCCCAGAACTATTTCGAAGACAACCCGACAGATCTGGAGACATTGCGTCATGACAAGGCGTTAAGTAGGTACTGCCACATGTGAAGGTTTGATTGTTGAAAAACGAATTGTCATCTGATAAACAGTGTTAACATCTGCTAGTTCAAGCTGTCCAATCTGTAGATAAAGCAGCATGTTGCTCACTAAAGTTTGGATTAGATGAGAATGGTTCTACTTGTGCAGGGAATTGCTGCCCCATAGTGAACTGTTGTGTCTGTATGATGTTAGGTACAATATATTGATCCTCATTGTATGCTTCTGATATAGCATGTGGTGCTGGAGCCTCACTGAACTGTGCATTGCTCGTATAGAAGATGATGGAGACGAGGATGTACGAACCGAGCCGATCACAGACGAAGAATATAACAAGCAATACGAGGAGTATAAGAAACGGAGCAAGTCCATGAGTGAGGTGGTGGCCAAGAAGAAGTACAAAGCCAAGAGACAGACGGCTGAGAATGCGTATAACGTAAGTATTTACCGCTACCAATATATCAGGAGGTCTTTAAGATTAGAAGAGAAAGAAGATTATCTTGAAAAGTGTTTCTTCTTTTATAGACATCCTCATAATTTGAGGGGCCAAGAGGTAAACCGGACTAACCCACATTTTTGGATTTTTTCAGTTTTTGGACTAACCCACAGCCCGAAACGCCCTCTATCATTTAAGATTAGAAGAGAAAGAAGATTATCTTGAAAAGTGTTTCTTCTTTTATAGACATCCTCATATTTGAGGGGCCAAGAGGTAAACCGGACTAACCCACATTTTTGGATTTTTTCAGTTTTTTGGACTAACCCACAGCCCGAAACGCCCTCTATCTGCTGGTAGATGAATTATAACGATATCAGTTGTAGTTACAAAGTTATGAAGATGGGTAAGGTGGGCTAACCCACAACACTCAAGTGCCACTCCTAGACTTTGACTCCAATTATCTCAAAATGAAGTTAGTGTGAGTTAGTCCGTTTAACCTCTTGGCCCCTCATTTAGGCCTTTGTATATTATTTAGACGTCGTACGTGCCTCTGTGTTATAGTGGTCATTGCCTCTGTGTTATAGTGGTGGTCAATACACTCGCTTAGTAAACAGGAGGGCGCCTCTACCACTGTGAGTTATCTCGAGATTTGGTTCATTCCAGATGGACCCAAACAAGTAGTTGAAAGAATCAAGATTTTGATGTCAAAACTCAGAAACAAGAAACTTCTTATATTTTCAGCAATAAAATTTACAAACGTGGAGCTGGTAGATGAATTATAACGATATCAGCTGTAGTTACAAAGTTATGATGGTGGTAAGGTGGGCTAACCCACAACACTCAAGTGCCACTCCTAGACTTTGACTCCAATTATCTCAAAATGAAGTTAGTGTGAGTTAGTCAAACGTGGAGCTGGAGCAGGTCGATATTTCAAAATCTGAGAATGTGAAAAAATCTAAACCCTGTCAACTATTTGGTTGCCATGGCAGTATCTATGGAAACAAATTAGGCCTTTGTATATTATTTAGACCTCGTACGTGCCTCTGTGTTATAGTGCCTAGTAAACAGGAGGGCGCCTCTACCACTGTGAGTTATCTCGAGATTTGGTTCATTCCAGATGGACCCAAACAAGTATTTGATATACCCCTCAATTAGGCCTTTGTATATTATTTAGACCTCGTACGTGCCTCTGTGTTATAGCGCCTAGTAAACAGGAGGGCGCCTCTACCACTGTGAGTTATCTCGAGATTTGGTTCATTCCAGATGGACCCAAACAAGTATTTGATATTTGGTAAAAATTTGTATTGATTTCAATCCAGAGACACTCGTACCTAACCTGAGATGGTAAAGCTGGCGCTTATTTTCAGTGGTACCTACTTTTAGTATTTACCAAACTTGTTTTCTTTCTTTGCAGAAAAAACAAGCGAATCCATTGCTGGGCATGAAGTTTTCCGGTTTGAAAAAGAAGACCTAAGGTCCTTGCCGAGTTACTTCGGTAGACATCAGAGTAACACCAACTTAATTCATTCATCTGAAAAAGCAAGAAACTAAATCACAACGGACCGTTATAAGATGATAACTACCCGAATCGGAAATAAATTATCAAATGTTATATGTTTTCTAAACTGACTTTCGAGTTTTCTTTTCCATTTGTAGAAGTGATTGTACTTTATAGAATACCATTCCGGTGGTACAGTTACTAAAGGCATTGGTCGATTCATGATTGAGGGGACTGTGGTTCGAATCCCAGCAATATTAAATAAAAAATTTAAATAATTCAGTTACAGGTTACAGGAACTCGATTCGTACGATACTTATCTAATTTAGCGCGAAAAAGCGACTCCAAGTTACAAAAAGCCGAAGATCAAAAAACCGCGATTTACCATGGTAGAAGATAACGGTTTCCCTCCCTCTTACGAATTTGAAAATGGAAGCATTTCCCCTCGTTGGAAGGACAACCTCCTCCTTCCACACAACTCACAGGTTAAAATTTCCCCCTCCCTCTTCCTCCCCCCATTTTCGCTACAATCAATACAATACTCGCTTCAAAAGCACATGGTCTCATATCATCTGTGTTTTGTAAACATTAGAGCTTTGCTGGTGAATTTACTAAGGGTTGAGAAGTGAAATTCCAAGATTGCCAAGTTTTAGGACCGTGTTGAACAATATCGGACCGTTTTCCGTTGGAAATATTCGAATCTGGACGAGTTTCGATCGTCAGCAAGCCTCGGTACTTCGAAGTGATTTTGAACGGGCGTTTATTTTGCTTTTGCTGTGGATTTATCACATTCAGCGAGCAAAGGTTCAGTGGTTTATAAGAAGAGTTTAATAACGAACGAGGATTTGGTTATGGAAGAGAATGAGTTGGTACCGCGTACAATGCGATTGGATAATGGCGTCAGACTAGGAGATGGTCAGCCATGTTTCATAATAGCGGAGATAGGACAGAATCATCAGGGAGACGTGGAGATTGCTAAGCAGATGATCATCAAGGCAAAGGTAGGTGGAAGAAGTTTGAATGAACGAAGTAAATCCCAAGTTTTAACTCGACGATTTAGCAATTAATTTGTGTGCAAGTCTGCCTGTCTGTTTGTTCCAAAATAACTCCCGAACGGGTCGCCCGATTTTTAGGAAATTTTGGTATGTTGAACACAAAGGAAATTGAATTTTGGGCTTGATTGGACCTTAGAGGGCCCTTTTCTCGAGTGAATTCTACAGTTTTCTGAATTACTAATTACTAGTTATGTACATAATTCCGATATCCCTCACAGGAATGTGGCGCTGACTGTGTCAAGTTTCAGAAATCTTGTCTATCTACCAAGTTCACTCAGTCTGCACTAGACAGACCTTATCTCTCCCCTCACGCCTGGGCTAACACATACGGCCAACACAAGCAGCATCTAGAATTCAGTCAGGAGGAATATGTCATGCTTCAGCAGTGTGCTGATCAAGTAGACATCATGTTCACTGCGTCCGCTATGGATCAGGTCAGTATAGAATTCAGTCAGGAGGAATATGTCATGCTTCAGCACTGTGCTGATCAAGTAGACATCATGTTCACTGCGTCCGCTATGGATCAGGTCAGTATAGAATTCAGTCAGGAGGAATATGTCATGCTTCAGCACTGTGCTGATCAAGTAGACATCATGTTCACTGCGTCCGCTATGGATCAGGTCAGTATAGAATTCAGTCAGGAGGAATATGTCATGCTTCAGCACTGTGCTGATCAAGTAGACATCATGTTCACTGCGTCCGCTATGGATCAGGTCAGTATAGAATTCAGTCAGGAGGAATATGTCATGCTTCAGCACTGTGCTGATCAAGTAGACATCATGTTCACTGCGTCCGCTATGGATCAGGTCAGTATAGAATTCAGTCAGGAGGAATATGTCATGCTTCAGCACTGTGCTGATCAAGTAGACATCATGTTCACTGCGTCCGCTATGGATCAGGTCAGTATAGAATTCAGTCAGGAGGAATATGTCATGCTTCAGCACTGTGCTGATCAAGTAGACATCATGTTCACTGCGTCCGCTATGGATCAGGTCAGTATAGAATTCAGTCAGGAGGAATATGTCATGCTTCAGCACTGTGCTGATCAAGTAGACATCATGTTCACTGCGTCCGCTATGGATCAGGTCAGTATAGAATTCAGTCAGGAGGAATATGTCATGCTTCAGCACTGTGCTGATCAAGTAGACATCATGTTCACTGCGTCCGCTATGGATCAGGTCAGTATAGAATTCAGTCAGGAGGAATATGTCATGCTTCAGCACTGTGCTGATCAAGTAGACATCATGTTCACTGCGTCCGCTATGGATCAGGTCAGTATAGAATTCAGTCAGGAGGAATATGTCATGCTTCAGCACTGTGCTGATCAAGTAGACATCATGTTCACTGCGTCCGCTATGGATCAGGTCAGTATAGAATTCAGTCAGGAGGAATATGTCATGCTTCAGCACTGTGCTGATCAAGTAGACATCATGTTCACTGCGTCCGCTATGGATCAGGTCAGTATAGAATTCAGTCAGGAGGAATATGTCATGCTTCAGCACTGTGCTGATCAAGTAGACATCATGTTCACTGCGTCCGCTATGGATCAGGTCAGTATAGAATTCAGTCAGGAGGAATATGTCATGCTTCAGCACTGTGCTGATCAAGTAGACATCATGTTCACTGCGTCCGCTATGGATCAGGTCAGTATAGAATTCAGTCAGGAGGAATATGTCATGCTTCAGCACTGTGCTGATCAAGTAGACATCATGTTCACTGCGTCCGCTATGGATCAGGTCAGTATAGAATTCAGTCAGGAGGAATATGTCATGCTTCAGCACTGTGCTGATCAAGTAGACATCATGTTCACTGCGTCCGCTATGGATCAGGTCAGTATAGAATTCAGTCAGGAGGAATATGTCATGCTTCAGCACTGTGCTGATCAAGTAGACATCATGTTCACTGCGTCCGCTATGGATCAGGTCAGTATAGAATTCAGTCAGGAGGAATATGTCATGCTTCAGCACTGTGCTGATCAAGTAGACATCATGTTCACTGCGTCCGCTATGGATCAGGTCAGTATAGAATTCAGTCAGGAGGAATATGTCATGCTTCAGCACTGTGCTGATCAAGTAGACATCATGTTCACTGCGTCCGCTATGGATCAGGTCAGTATAGAATTCAGTCAGGAGGAATATGTCATGCTTCAGCACTGTGCTGATCAAGTAGACATCATGTTCACTGCGTCCGCTATGGATCAGGTCAGTATAGAATTCTTTGGACCGATTGCAATACTTTCTCATTACCTTGTATAGGTTCCCTATACGTAAGGGTAATAGAAAGTAAAAAAGTAAAAATGAGACCAGTGTCGACTCCTCAAATGTTCGAAAAAATTATACGCTCAACTTTTCTCATTAATTTTTTCCATTTTTTAGGTTTCCTTCGATTTCTTACTGTCAGCGAATGTTCCATTTATCAAAATCGGTTCTGGAGATTCGAACAATATACCCCTCATAAAATATGCAGCTTCTAAACAGAAACCTCTGATCATATCAACAGGTAAGTTTATTCATTCCTCCTGATAATTAGGTACATAATATGTATATTGTGTAGGTATCGAGATTATTAATTTGTTTTGATCACAGGAAGCGACGTTGTAAGGACTTTTGCCGTCAAAAATCTCATCTATAGGTACCTAGGTATATTACGTCCAACATAACGTTATATCTACTCGTATGTAGTTTGAAAAAAAAAACTTTTTTCTTGAGTTTTTATGGTGGGGACTGTAACTGCTAAGGCCTTATCGTCCGAACACCCACACCTGATGTCAATAGAGGAGGTCCTCCTGATGTTTCCTTTGATAAATCCAATATCACGTCACAAATAACACTGAAGTAAGTTTAAGGACTTTTGCCGTCAAAAATCCCATCTATAGGTACCTAGGTATATTACGTCCAACGTTATAATATATATGTAGTTTGAAAAAAAAAAAACTTTTTTCTTGAGTTTTTATGGTGGGGACTGTAACTGCTAAGGCCTTATCGTCCGAACGCCAGCCGTTCCGAGAACCGAGAACGAACCTAATCTGACCAGGATAAAATCCATCCCGGGCAGGAATCGAACCCGCAACCTAGTGCTTACAACCTGCAAGCTAACTAGGCTGACAAAAAGGAAGCTTGAAGTGTAAATCTGTTTTAATCGACGTGGTGCGGACGGGTTGAAATTTTCGTCACGGGCCTTGCTTAAAATAAGATGGCGAAATGTAGCGCCGTCACTGATGAGTTGAATATTTTTTCCATTTACTCTCTCCCCTCGAAAACAAGAAGTAGTGCGTCTGCGGCGTTGTTGCCCTATGTCACTCACTCCTCTTCCTCACTCTCACTCCATTATTATTCATTTCCCATTCAAGTTTTTTTATCTTTACAAAAAAAAAGTAAAAAGGGGGGAAATTAGCCGAGAAAAACTGCAAAGGGGGTGAATTTTATAAAAATGCGAATGCGACAGAAAAAAAATCTGCTTTTTGGATAGGCTTATTAATTTTTACTTTTTCCCCCATTTTATTTCAAATGAAGTGCTGCGCAAGTAATGAGAAATGATAGGAACAGAAAGTTCGACCGCTCGACCTCGTGAAAAGCACACAGCATTTTGCTTTCAATTTTGATAGGCTTATTAATTTTTACTTTTTCCCCCATTTTATTTCAAATGGAGTGCTGCGCAAGTAATGAGAAATGATAGGAACAGAAAGTTCGACCGCTCGACCTCGTGAAAAGCACACAGCATTTTGCTTTCAATTTTCACGAAATATAAATATGTATACCTACAAAAGTGTAGGTATTTTCCTTTAGTATAGGTACGTACGTATTTATATTAAAATAGGTATCCGAGATTCGAGCTAAAGTAGGTGTCTAAGATCGGATAGGCTTATTCATTTTTACTTTTTTCCCCCATTTTATTTCAAATGAAGTGCTGCGCAAGTAGTGAGAAATGATAGGAACAGAAAGTTCGACCCCTCGACCTCGTGAAAAGCACACAGCATTTTGCTTTCAATTTTCACGAAATATAAAAATGTATACCTACAAGTGTGTAGGTATTTTCCTTTAGTATAGGTACGTATTTATATTAAAATAGGTATTCGAGATTCGAGCTAAAGTAGGTATCTAAGACCGATAGACCGTCGCGTCGGAACGTGTGTAGTAAAAAGCTTCAGACAATCAGACCATTTGAGAAACCTCTCGCCTCTCGGTGTCATGTCACACACGTACCGGCGCGGCGGTCTGAGCGTGTATGACCGGCATAATATAATTATGTACCTATGTTTAGATCATATAATTATGTTCGTCTGATTTCGATAACATCTCGGCAGACACGTTCGACACACAAATATCTTCTAGTTAGATTTTAGGATCGATCGGACATCGGGGGCCCTTTTTCTGATATCTACAATCCCCTAGAGCCTGCCACTCAAGATGAGATTTATCGCATCAGCTGATCTGATGAGATTATTTCATGCGATGAAACTCATCGTAAATGGCGGGATTTAGGATTATGTACTGTACCTACCTGCTACTTGTTCTCACCCACCTGATGAGAGGTACTCTCGTTCTGCCTTGTATTTCGCAGGAATGTTACCTAGTATCGAGCACGTGGATAATATCTACACCACTGTAAAGTCTAACACTCGTATTTATGAACAAGAATGATCGTTCTTAGATCAGTCTCAAGTCAAAATTGACCAATCAAATGCCTTCACGAAATATAAATATGTATACCTACAAAAGTGTAGGTATTTTCCTTTAGTATAGGTACGTACGTATTTATATTAAAATAGGTATCCGAGATTCGAGCTAAAGTAGGTATCTAAGACCGATAGACCGTCGCTTCGGAAAGTGTGTAGTAAAAAGCTTCAGACAATCAGACCATTTGAGAAACCTCTCGGTGTCAAGTTACACACGTACCGGCGCGGCGGTCTGAGCGTGTATGACCGGCATAATATACGTATGTATGTTTCGATCATATAATTATGTAATTATGTTCGTCTGATTTCGATGACATCTCGGCAGACACGTTTGACACACAAATAGCTTCTAGTTAGATTTTAGGATCGATCGGACATCGGGGGCCCCTTTTTCTGATATCTACAATCCCCTGGCCTAGAGCCTGCCACTCAACATGAGATTTATCGCATCAGCTGATCTGATGAGATTATTTCATGCGATGAAACTCATCGTAAATGGCGGGATTTAGGATTATGTACTGTACCTACCTGCTACTTGTTCTCACCCATCTGATGAGAGGTATTCTCGTTCTGTCTTGTATTTCGCAGGAATGTTACCTAGTATCGAGCACGTGGATAATATCTACACCACTGTAAAGCAATATCATTCTAACCTATCCATCCTCCACTGTGTATCTGCCTATCCTACCCCATACCCCACTGTAAAGCAATACCATTCTAACCTATCCATCCTCCACTGTGTATCTGCCTATCCTACCCCATACCATGATATCAACCTCAATGTAATACACACATTGAGATCTCGCTATCCTGACATTCCTATTGGATATTCAGGACATGAGAATGGTGTACATGTGTGTTATGCTGCTGTAGCTATGGGCGCTCAGGTAAGAGTAATACACACTCCTATTGGATATTCAGGACATGAGAATGGTGTACATGTGTGTTATGCTGCTGTAGCTATGGGCGCTCAGGTAAGAGATAGATAGGCTGCCCTTGGGGCCCTTTACAGGATCCCTAAAAGACCCAAATGGGGTCCAAAATGTGAACAGTTAAATTTTGTCAAAGTCGGACAAACTGTTCGATAATATAATTGAAGTAAAATAAGTAGTTGGAATTCATTTCACCCTCTGTTCTATTCGGTGACTAGATACGAGCCTCCTCACATTAACATCGCCCAGCCTCCGTAGAAGGTGTCGAAAAGCCAGCAGCAAGTGATTGTCACCAATCTGGATACCAAGTTCCCGCAAAGTTGAATTATCCGGTTAGGTGACCATCTGATTTCTTCTGTTCCCCAGATCATAGAGAAACATTTCACTCTGGACAAGAGCTGGAAAGGTTCGGATCACGCCAGTTCTCTCACGCCTCCTGAACTCAAAGCCCTGGTCACAGGTATTCGGGATATTGAACAAAGTCTAGGCTCCCCTACTAAACGTATGCAGGTATCCGAGGCCCCATGTTATGCTAAGCTAGGGAAATGCATAGTATCTAGCTGTGACATACAGGCAGGTACGGTACTACAGGAATTTCATGTATGTATCAAAGTGGCAGAACCCAAGGGTATATGTGGAACACGCTATGCGAGTGTAATGGGGAGGAAAGTGAATAGAGATATTAGGAGGGATGAGAGTATACAGGATATTGATTTGGACCCGGTAGAAAGTTAGGTGGGAAGTAGCTCATGTATGTATCAAAGTGGCAGAACCCAAGGGTATATGTGGAACACGCTATGCGAGTGTACTGGGGAGGAAAGTGAATAGGGATATTAGGAGGGATGAGAGTATACAGGATATTGATTTGGACCCGGTAGAAAGTTAGGAGGGGAAGTAGGTTTCCTTCCGTGTTAATAATCAACAATCAAATGCATGTCAAGCAAATGGAGAAGAAGAAAATAAGAAGAGCGAAAGTTCAGAGTTGCCTACGATTTTTTATTCGATAACTAGCCGAAATCCGTCGCTTCGCTCCAGATTTGGGAAGTAGGTTTCCTTCCGTGTTAATAATCAACAATCAAATGCATGTCAAGCAAATGGAGAAGAAGAACAGTAAGAAGAAAATAAGAAGAGCGAAAGTTCAGAGTTGCCTACGATTTTTTATTCGATAACTAGCCGAAATCCGTCGCTTCGCTCCAGATTTGTGTTTTATTGTATCTGAAATCTATACTACCTACGTTGAACATAATTAGGTACATTTTTGTGGATAATTATGTACAAAGTTGCTAACTTTTCGCTAATAGCAAGGTAATTATTAGCCCTATCATTATTAAATCGGAAGATAAAAGGCTAATAAATTAACTTGAGCTTGGACAATAATTATGACGTGACGTTTACAATAGATAGGTAGGTATCTATAGTCTTTAAATATCTATTAGATTTCCGTTAAGGAAAGGGAAATAATATTTTAATATTCCTTGTTTTAAAACTTAACTTCTCGATAGTTACGAGAATAATGAGTAAGTACTTCCAAAAGAGTTTATGAAAAATGTAAAACCAATATTTTGGGTTGTGAAATTTATGTTTTAAATTAGATGTTTGCATGCAGCAGACCAACACTGTTGGGGAACAGAGAGGGTTCGTATAGTGAGTGAGAGGGGAGAGGAGAGATGGGCACGAAATTTCAACGAGTAGCCTGACTAAAAATAGGCGGTAAAAAAAAAAAAAAAAAACTCGTTAACTTAACAACATCGCATTTAGTATGTCTGTTCGTTCGTTTCGCGATAACTCTCAAACAGTCAGTCCGATTTGAATGAAATTAGGCCAAAAAATAATACAATAAATAATAACGAAAAATAATAATTATAATAATAAAAAAATCAAGCAACGTAACTTCCTCAGAACGAAATGGCAAATTTTAGTCGAAATTTTCCCAACACCCTGAACACTGGATCTATTGTAACATGGATATTGTAAGAAACGTCCTTATTAAAGTAGTTCAAAGGGACACTCGTTATTAGGAATAGGTATCATTAACTAGAACTTCCCAAGTGTCATTATGAACCAAGCATTTCATATGTGTCAGCATACGAGGAAATACAGAAAGTCCTATAGTCGTATATTGCGATGCTATGAGCTTTTGAGTTTTGACATAATTTGTTTACGATAGTCCGAAGGGAATATTGAATGTTATAACACTAGTCGCAATGTGCGAAGCTATTCATGCGATTTTAGAGAAAAAAATTTAGAGTGACGATGCTAGAGAAGCACGAAAAAGAGTAAAAGTAGGACAGTAAATATTTTTTAATCAATTACTTGATTTATTTGCAAAATAAGTTGCTATTAATTATATATATAAAAAAAGAGAAAGGGCTAAAATGAAAGCTATTTGAATACAAAAAGGAAAGGGGTTTTTGGTAACTATTTGTATGAAGATAAAATACAATTTACAAAAGATGAATTAAAAACTTGAACCTACAGAGGCAAAAATCACCATAAAGTCTTGCCTTTTAGATATCGCCACGCCAGTTACTGTGGCTAAAGACAAAACTATTTATGACAAGAAAATACTTAACTTGGTATCTTAGTAAACAACACTTGAACATTAAGATATCAGGGGTCTATTCCTGAAAGGGATGTGATGTGATGTTCCATCACTTTTCACGAATGAGCCCAGATCATACATGACGAGAAACATTTTTATTCGAACATCATGGAATTGAAACAAATATATTGGAATAATACCTATTTAGTATGAAACTCAAAGTCACTATTCACTAGCTTCAACTTTCATTTCACATTAGAAACAACACCAACCAACAAACATTTTGCAAACTTTCCAGAGAGAAGCAAAAAAATTGAAATGAATTGGATCAGGATTCCAAAAATGTACAATCCTCATATTCCAAGGGGGTATTAGTTGCTAGGCGGTGTACATAAAAAGACACGAGTTGCGTCAAAGTTTCAACTAGTAAAATATGACTAGATTATAGTAAGAAAGATTGTCGGGGCCCTTTACAGGATCCCTAAAAGACCCAAATGGGGTCCAAAATGTGAACAGTTAAATTTTGTCAAAGTCGGACAAACTGTTCGATAATATAATTGAAGTAAAATAAGTAGTTGGAATTCATTTCACCCTCTGTTCTATTCGGTGACTAGATACGAGCCTCCTCACATTAACATCGCCCAGCCTCCGTAGAATTGAATGAAAGTTGAAGTTTCAAACACCACAAATATTTTTCGTTATTATTGCATTCATGTTCATGATGAGGATTGAGGAATGATTGGGTAAGTGTTTTATTATGTTTTAATACCTAGGAGATTTGGATAAAATTTCTATCATGGAAACTGAACAGATAAAGGAAGATAGTAGTTTAAAGTGTGCAATTTAAAAGAGTGCTTAAAAAAAGGAAAGTCTAGCTAAGTTACATTAAATGAGATTAGCATATGAAGTTTATGAGAGGAGGCCATTTTCTGAATTGTTATCCAATATCCATTGGAAAATGGTTCTTTTTATCATAGTCCTTTGCATTGGCGCAGGCGCACTACCTACCTACTCTAAAGCTGATACCTTCCAACATTGGTGAATACTTGTGCAACTATCCAAATAATATCAAGCTTGCGAGTAACACTTTACACTACTCAATAAATATTAAGTACAATCATTTTTATTTTAATAAATAGGTAAAAACACTACTACAAAGTTCAATAAATAATCTATAGCCCTAAAGTCAAAATAAAGCAACGGATTTCCAGATGTACAAATTAAGTAACACTATTTAAAGCTAAGACCCTAAGAATCAGGCAGGATGAAATGGTTTTAACTCGGTCTAAAAACATGGGCCGAGGTCAATCTAGATGCTAATATGCTATTGCTTTTCTAGACTGAGAAGAAAAACATCAATCCCAATTTATCATATTCGATCCCAATTCGAGATAGAAAATAAAACAATACTAATTGCTACCTAATAACAGTAGGTACTGCCACATGTGAAGGTTTGATTGTTGAAAAACGAATTGTCATCTGATAAACAGAATACTCCGTGTTAACATCTGCTAGTTCAAGCTGTCCAATCTGTAGATAGAGCAGCATGTTGCTCACTAAAGTTAGGATTAGATGAGAATGGTTCTACTTGTGCAGGGAATTGCTGCCCCATAGTGAACTGTTGTGTCTGTATGATGTTAGGTACAATATATTGATCCTCATTGTATGCTTCTGATATAGCATGTGGTGCTGGAGCCTCACTGAACTGTGCATGACTAAATGGAGCACCAGTAGACATTTCACTCTTCACTTTGAGTCTCTTGTTACTAGACAACTCTTCTACTTCCGAGTCAAAGTTCTCGCTATAGTCAGGATTAATATGCGCTACATTCTTCACATCCCTCTCCTCTTCCTCCACCTCATTATTCTCCTCTGCTTCTGCTTTGATTTCCAGTGGTAATTCCTCTCCCTCTCCTTCTTCTTCATCATAATCCTCCTCCTCCTCTTCCTCCTCACTTGATGTCACATGCTTCCTCTTCTTCCTTCTCTTCTTTTTCATTTTCTTCTGTTTCCTTCGCTTCCTCACAATCATAGAATCTTCACTTGTCTCCTCATCACTTGTTACTTGCGCCTTCTTCTTCCTTCTTTGCTTTCTACTTCCAGATCGT
Organism: Diaphorina citri; assembly: GCF_000475195.1. Lineage (NCBI taxonomy): Eukaryota > Metazoa > Arthropoda > Insecta > Hemiptera > Psyllidae > Diaphorina > Diaphorina citri. The sequence goes on from NW_007380821.1 coordinate 23,325, forward strand.
TTCATAGTTGCTGTCTTGCCTTTACATTTTCCTTTCTCCAGATGTCGTTGGAACCCGTTCTCAAACTTGAATGTCTTGTCACACATGTCACACTTAACACTTCTCTTCTTATTATGTGTCTCGAGATGACGACTAAAGTTGAACTTGGTGTAAAACTTCTTACCACACACATGACAGTCCAGTATTAACTTCTTCTCTATTTCATCATGCGTAAGGTAATGTTTACTCAGATGTATCTTCTGTGAGAAGCGTAGATCACACAGATGACATACGAACTTCCTTTCTCCGGAATGCACCAGGTAATGCCGACTCAGTGTTCCCTTGTCTACATAACGCTTGTTACATATGTTACACTCGAACGGGAGAATGCCCTGATGTTTCAACAAGTGGATTTCCAGGGATTTCTTATGATTGAAAGACGCGGAACATTGGGTACAATGGAATGGTCGTTCTCCCTTGTGTAGTAACATATGTCGTTTGAGCGAATACTTGCGATTGAATCGTTTCTGACACACTGGACATTCGTGTTTGGGCGGCAAGTGTAATAGTTTGTGTTCCACGAGAGAAGATTTGTGTGTAAACTCTTTGTTACAAATGTCACAGATCACACGGTCATAATCATTTGTGTGATTCACTTGGAAATGTCTCACTAATTGTTTCTTGTGTCGATATTTCTTCTTACAAACATAGCAATGGAATGGTGCTGGGTTAGAATCATCATCCCTTGGTTTACTTGTTATAATAAGGTCTTCTATATCATGATGTTCAATCTCGACAGGACCATACGCCTGGATATTATTGCTTGTGTTTGCAAAAGGTAATGAACTGATTGGTATTTGTCCTGTCTGTGGGGGAGCTTGGTTTCCATTCTGATTGACCATCATATTATTAAACCCATCATAGTTTTGATTGTTACCTGACTGATTGTACTGGTTGTTTTGTTGATACATTTGCTGTTGATTTTCATTTGCACCCTCACCGGACTTGTTACAATAATAGTTATTGAATTGTTGATAGTAGTTGCCTCCTGATCCTTGTTGATTGTTAAAGTTCTTCGAGTCCGAGGTGGCTTGTGTGCTATCCTCATCATAAGAATGGTCATCCCCTCCCATGTACAGATCATCATCTTCATCATTAGCACCAGCAGAGTTATTCTTACTTAGGAAATGATCATACTCATCAACATCTACTACTCGGTTATTGCTAGCTGTGCGTACAACACGACCTATGTTAGGTTTCGTTAGATCTTCATTCTCGTCTTCCTCTTTGAGGTTTTGTTGGTTATTAGGTCGAGGACCTTTGGGTCTCCGAGGTAGATTCATATGAGATCGTACATGCTTCACACAGTTGGTTCTGCGTACAAAGAGTTTACTACAGTGATGGCACTGGTATATCTTCATAATGGTAGCCAGGTACTCTGCATGTTCTACATGATGGCAGTAATGATCACGCAACTTGATCATTGTCTCGAACTGAAGTCCACACAGCTGACATTGATAATCCTTGACATTATTGTGAACATTCAAATGATAACGGAGAAGATTTTCTTCTTTACAGGTAACGTGTAAAGAAAAAAAAGTCTTTCTTAGATCTAAGATACTTTCTATCCCCAAAGTTCTCTCTCATCTCTTTTATCTTTCTTATTTATTTAGGTCTTACTTTATGTACCATAGAATTCCGATTTATTAACTCTTTTAGTGTGACTAACTTTTATTTAGGTTTACTATAAGGAAGTAAGAAATTTTTTTTTTTTTTTTTTTTTTTTTTTTTTTTTTTGATAAGTTCAGATTTTATGTTAAATGGTGATCCATATGCCATGTGATGTACATCTTTCATCGAACATCCCTTCTCACTATCCCGCAGTGACTTTTTAAAAAAAAAAAAAAAAAAAAACGTTTTTTGTTCAATCAATGTTGTGGTTCAGGATTTTATCTCACTATGGATGGATATGTATCCCATTCACATGGGTAAATAAGCGGTTGGATTTTTTGCTATGTTAAATAACGGTGACACTGGTTATGCCGGTGTATTCAGACTTGACCTGTTTGAAAAAGTTTCTATGTTAAAGCTATTTTTCTTCCCGAATGTTCTGACGATAGCTTGGTCACCGATAAGTTTTACAACATTCAGTAAATTTTTTTTTCCATCTTTTTATATACAACCGTACACCCCGGTTATTTCACCATCAAAAATTTCACCTTCTTTATTTACCATGTGATGGGATAATCTCCCAAAAAAATAAATTAAACTTTCGTACTTTTTTTTGGATCCCTGTTTTTTTACAAGACCCTTAAATGGGTGAAACCTGAACGGAAGGGAGATGATCTTCATAAGTTTCCAAGTCCACTGGATGATCTTTCTTCCTAACAAACAAATAAAACATACAGATTGGACATGATACAAAAAGACATAAATACACAGATCGAACACACAAATTTTTAAGAAAATAAAAAAAATCCTGATCAAAAAATATAACTGTATGGAACATCCTATTTACAAAGACCTTGTGGGAACACACGGCACGTTGTCTTCCTGACATGACGCAGAGGGCTCCGATCTAGAGTATATGGTAGCATGTACGGAGTTGTGGTCAACCCAAGACGCATGTTTCTCAAATGATCTCACAAACACGTGGACCATAAAAGAAGTATTACAACCATTGGTTCTTATGTACTATACAACATGTACTTACGTCATTACTGTGCGCTGACTCTAGTTACGAGCTCTACTTCAATGGTAGATGATCGACTAGTACACGTATGTGGAACTGCTAATAACACTTGTTAAGTTGGTACTATTCCTCGTTATAAGAAGACCTTAGAATCCATTGTATGTCAGTGTAAGCTTGAAAGACAGACTGATACGTTCCGGTACACAGACACCATTAATGAACTCGTAACCTTCTTCCACTCTGGTAAGTAGTACTTGTCTACATGCTGGGTAGGAAGGTTCTACACTTGAAGATGCTGAGCTGTTGTCCTGTTGTCAAGAGATGTTAGTATAAGGTTCATGCACACGTTTTACAGGCAAGCGTACTGAAGCCGACTTTAATTACGCATCGTTACAAAGTGTAATACTATCTCCCTTAAGTGAGCAAAACTAAGCAACGTGCGCCTCGTTCAAGTAATGATGGGCGTGCTGCGAACACGCACAACGAAGTATTCACGTTATATGTGTCTGAAACGGTCGTCAGGGTACACCTAGTCTCCTACATGTTCACATTGAACACAGGTTCAGTAAGTTAGCTAGGCCGGGTAACGTTTTGCAGTATACAAAATGAGAAGTTGTTTAGGCGGTGGAATGTGTACAAAGAAGACGTTATTCTTAAGTTTCTCTATGCAGTACTATGAGTATAACTTTTCTTCAACACAACAGTGTACTTGTTGTGCGTGTTCCGCTGCAAAGCCCTATCATTACTTTGCGAGGGTTCCTTAGCTAGTTTTGCTCTCTTTAAGGAGGTACACTTTCAGTAACGTGTTTTAAAGGTGGCTTCATGTTCCTCAAGGTGCAATGACCTTTTCATAACATTCTTGACGAACAGGAACAGGCTCAGCCTCTCAATGTAGAATACTCACCTCCTCACATGTAGCAAGTCAATTAACCAGGAGGGAAGTGGTTCGAGTTCTGAATGTTGTCTGGTACCGGACGTATCAGTCCTCTCTTCAAGCTTACAACTTTTACAGGGACTCTAAGGTCTTCTTTATAGAC
>NW_007380821.1:32740-33153 GCF_000475195.1 Diaphorina citri
GTAGACATTTCACTCTTCACTTTGAGTCTCTTGTTACTAGACAACTCTTCTACTTCCGAGTCAAAGTTCTCGCTATAGTCAGGATTAATATGCGCTACATTCTTCACATCCCTCTCCTCTTCCTCCACCTCATTATTCTCCTCTGCTTCTGCTTTGATTTCCAGTGGTAATTCCTCTCCCTCTTCTTCTTCATCATAATCCTCCTCCTCCTCCTCTTCCTCCTCACTTGATGTCACATGCTTCCTCTTCTTCCTTCTCTTCTTTTTCATTTTCTTCTGTTTCCTTCGCTTCCTCACAATCATAGAATCTTCACTTGTCTCCTCATCACTTGTTACTTGCACCTTCTTCTTTCTTCTTTGTTTTCTACTTCCAGATCGTTTCATAGTTGCTGTCTTGCCTTTACATTTTCCTTT
>NW_007380822.1:0-9568 GCF_000475195.1 Diaphorina citri
AAATCAATAGATTTAGAAATCAAATCAATAGATTTAGAAATCAAATGAATAGATGTATTAAACTGTTGAGATAAAGGCACTCCATGTCCTAATGCGACAGTCTAAACTAGCGATTTTCAACCGAGGGTACATCCGGGGGTACGCGAGAAAAAATTGTGTAATGGCGGACAAAAGCAAATTTTGAATTTTGACCGCTTATACAGTCTAAAAAAGTACTGAATTTTGACCTCAAGGTCCTGAAGTACTCCACTTTTATTTTCTATTATTTCAAAAGGTACTGAGTGTGTTCAGAACTCAGTAGTAATAGTACACATCAACCTAGGTATGGGTACCCGGCAGTGGCGTAGCGTCCATGTAGGGCGTGTATGGCGGCCCTACACTCAAAAATTCCACTCAAATACCCTTAAATATTGACTTTAAATAATTGTGTAATGCGGACAAAAGCAAATTTTGAATTTTGACTGCTTATACAGTCCAAAAAAGTACTGAATTTTGACCTCAAGGTCCTGAAGTACTCCACTTTTACTTTCTATTATTTCAAAAGGTACTGAGTGTGTTCAGAACTCAGTAGTAATAGTACACATCAACCTAGGTATGTGTACCCGGTACTCAGTATGACCTTGGCGGGGTACGCGAGATTAAATCCGGGTACCCAAGGGGTATTTACGTGGGAGAAAAAAGGTTGAAAAGCGCTGGACTCTAAACTCTTAAGTCTAAATAAACTAAAAAAAAAAAATATATTAGCTACATTTCTTTTTTATTTATTTAGCGAGCTTAGTTAGTTTGGAAGGTAACGCGTCTGCCTTGTGCTAGGCCGCGGGTTCGATTCCCGCCCACGGCGGATTTTATCCTAACAGATAATGTTTATGGAACAGCTGGTTTTCTCCTATCCTGTTTTCCTTCTCTCTTCACTTTCAGGATGAAAGACCTTGGGGCAGTTATAGTTCCCTCTATCGAACACCTTTTTTTTCAACTACTTACCATAAATTCCAGATGTTCCCTCACAGTGAGACCTTCAAAGGCCATATCATTCTGTGGTACAAAGCCAGAACAACATAGTATCCAAATATTGGGACACAAGGAGAAAAATGACATAATAGTCAATCTCAAGCATTAGATAACAACAATAACAACATACTTCAGAGATGGAAACTGTGGAGAAATGTGCTCAACCCCGTAACCAAAATGAAAATATGAATGCGGATCACATTGCAGTCTGCCCAAACTTAACAAACAACAACAACAACAACATAGTATCCAAATATTGGGACGCAAGGAGAAAAATGACATAATAGTCAATCTCAAGCATTAGATAACAACAATAACAACATACTTCAGAGATGGAAACTGTGGAGAAATGAGAACCTGCGTTCCTATGTAAGATTTTATTTAGTGTTGAGTGTTGTTGTGAATGCCACAGTACTTTTTTTTTTTTGTGAATGTCAGATTTTTTTTTTAGTAATACTAAACCATTACTTCTTTTTCTGTTTTTACTTTTATTTTTAATGAATAATGAATTACCTACTTGTTATAATACTTAATTTTTTATTACCATTATTGAGCAGTTTAACTTTCGAGCTTCCTGAAGTCTTCTTCCTGCTGAATATGCTTCCTCCGGACACCTTAGGAGGAGCATAGAGTGTGATGTTCTCCCACGAGAGAGCAATATTGTCCTTCATTGTTACAATTTCAATCAATTGGGCAAAGGATGGCCAAAAAGTTCAGAGTAATCTGATAGCTGAAATGGTCAAAACTTAATTGTTAAGAACGAACCTACCAACACTTTGAACTTTGGAGGGGGTACCTATTATTCTTCCTTGTGCTCTTCTTCTTTTTCTTTGCCTTTTTCCATGTACAGATCTAACCTAACCTCATTCAGAGAAAGGGTCCTTTTAACTCCCAAAAGTTCTAAAAATCCAATGTTCTAAAAATCAAAAACCCGTTCAACGTTAAAGTTTATCAGTATCATGTAGCTCTCGGATTTTTTCCTTTTTTAGGGCATTAGGGTAGTTTTCCGGTATTTTCTTAGCTTTAAAATAGTTAGTGCTTTTCTTTAGGTTTCTCGCGAGTGCCTTCGAAATTATTCTTCTTTATGCTCTTCTTCTTTTTCTTTGCCTTTTTCCATGTACAGATCTAACCTAACCTTATTCAGAGAAACGGGCCTTTTAACTCCCAAAAGTTCTGAAAATCCAATGATTAAATGTCTCAAAGTCATGGACATTTCAGGCAAATGTATTGCAAATGGACAAACTGTCTCAGTATTGTGTGAAACAAACAAACGGACATATAAATAAAAATTAAGTTTGAAATTCTCACCTAACTTGTATACTTACTTGTAGTTAGCTAACCTTTAAAATGGACATGGGTTACATAACTAATGGAAACAATACCAAAATGACAGAAAACTCATGTGTTTCATCTTGAGAAGTTGAGACGGGCCCCCTACAGTGCAATTACATAAAATGTTACCCCTACTCTGTAGTCCTTTTCTGAGCATAAAAAAGTACAAACTTGAAACCTTCTATATAAGAAATTGGAAAGCCACAATTTATTAACAATCTATTTAGACTTTAAGAGTCACTAGAGTGGAATGGAAACCAGAAAGAAATTTGATACCTCTGGGATAAAAATAGGTTCAATAGTTATTTCTACCTTTTGGCAACAGGTGTTTGATATATAAAGAGTTAAGATCTTTACCATGTGACGATTTATATTATATTGATCTTCTCTCATACAAATTACAAAATCAAAAGGAGAAAAAACAAAAAAGTCTTTCCGGATGACACAAGAGCAACAATTTTTCTTCTTTCTTTACAAAAAACCGCAACACATTTAACCGTACCGTACTGAGTAGTACTAGTACTGTGACATTGACATTACATAACAGTAACAGACCAAAAAGTTCAAATTTCCGCGGGTTAAATAGTATAATAGATCAGTTGCGCTTACTTGGGTGATGTTTCAAAGTCATAGAGCAGGAAAAATGAGGACCAACGGAATTTTTCTTTGTCTCCTAAACTAACCTAACCTAACTTAACCTAACCTAACCTAACCTAACCTGACCTAACCTAACCTAACCTAACCTAACCTAACCTAACCTGACCTAACCTAACCTAACCTAAACTAACCTAACCTAACTTAACCTAACCTAACCTGACCTAACCTAACCAATTATCCTATCAAATATATGAGACCTTGTTTAGACTGCTGGGGTAAAGAGACTTTTCAGTCCTACTGAGGCGGGATAAATAAATTCTATGCTATGCTTCATACCTTGGTCCCATAATCGCAGTGAGAGATCCAGATACTGCCAATCCCGACACTGGAAATGAAATTCAACAACATGATTAATATTATTACGATTGTTGTTGTAGAGGTATAGCTGAGACACACCCACCTGCCCACTTGCGAATATTTATCCAGTATGAACTTTCCATTGAATATCAACTCCATACCCGGTGAATTAACCATGGGCATGATACACCCTAGGAATGTATCACACATAGCTGACTCAAAAACCCACCGAGTATGGACAAATGAAACTGTCAGAAGACATTTGATTGTGTTCGAAACCCGCTCAACCCCGTAACCAAAATGAAAATATGAATGCGGATCACATTGCAGTCTGCCCAAACTTAACAAACAACGACAACATAGTATCCAAATATTGGGACGCAAGGAGGAAAATGACATAATAGTCAATCTCAAGCATTAGATAACAACAATAACAACATACTTCAGAGATAGAAACTGTGGAGAAATGAGAACCTGCGTTAAATCAACTGCCTATAAGAACCATCCAGCTTCACCAACCACGATTCCTCTCTACACTAAACTGCAGCACAAGATAAACGTCCTCCCAACATCAGATTCTGAAAGCCGGACACTTTTTTTGTGAATGTCAGTTTTTTTTTAGTAATACTAAACCATTACTTTTTTTCTGTTTTTACTTTTATTTTTAATGAAATTACCTACTTGTTATAATACTTAATTTTTTATTACCATTATTGAGCAGTTTAACTTTTGAGCTTCCTGAAGTCTTCTTCCTGCTGAATATGCTTCCTCCAGACACCTTAGGAGGAGCATAGAGTGTGATGTTCTCCCACGAGAGAGCAATATTGTCCTTCATTGTTACAATTTCAATCAATTGGGCAATCAAAGTCATGGACATTTCAGGCAAATGTATTGCAAATGGACAAACTGTCTGAGTATAGTGTGAAACAAACAAACAAACGGACATATAAATAAAAATTAAGTTTGAAATTCTCATCTAACTTGTATACTTACTTGTAGTTAGCTAACCTTTAAAATGGACATGGGTTACATAACTAATGGAAACAATACCAAAATGACAGAAAACTTATGTGTTTCATTTGAAATTACCTTGAGACAGGCCCCATACAGTGCAATTACATAGGTAAAATGTTACCCCTACTCTATAGTCCTTTTCTGAGCATAAAAAAGTACAAACTTGAAACCTTCTATATAAGAAATTAGAAAGCCACAATTAACAATCTATTTAGACTTTAAGAGTCACTAGAGTGGAATGGAAACCAGAAAGAAATTTGATACCTCTGGGATAAAAATAGGTTCAATAGTTATTTCTACCTTTTGGCAACAGGTGTTTGATATAAATATAAAGAGTTAAGATCTTTACCATGTGACGATTTATATTATATTGATCTTCTCTCATACAAAATCAAAAGGAGAAAAAACAAAAAAGTCTTTCCGGATGACACAAGAGCAACAATTTTTCTTCTTTCTTTACAAAAAACCGCAACACATTTACTGTTCTGAGTACCTACTAGTACTGTGACAGTCAGACAGTGTGACTGTGACATTACATAACAGTAAAACAGACCAAAAGTTCAAATTTCCGCGGGTTAAATAGTAAATATTACATAACCATCGACGACTGCGCATGCGCATGCGAGATTTCAAAACCCAACTCACTTGTGAATGGGGAGCTCATTTGTCAGGGAATTTTCGTCTCGCGTGGGATTTTCATTTGACTTTGGGGGGAAACGGGAAATTTTTTATCATTTCAATCATTTGTGAGGTTATGAAAAGTTAAATAAAAAGTTTCCGATCCAAATCCAAAGTTGAAGTTACAAAAGATTTTCCAAGTTGAGATTTTCCAACATCTCATTTCTCATTTTAACTGTTTTACTTTCTACTTTCTAGGAAGTAACTATTGTGTTTGTGTAGCCTTTATGAGAAACGTTTTTTCTATTTCCTAGTAGTCACTAGTGAAGTCTTGTGTTTTTTTCTCTTTATACATCTAGAAAAAGAGAACCAGAATGTTGTAAACAGATTCAAGTATCTATAGCAGGGGTTCTTAACCTTTTAGAATTGGCGGACCACTATTGATAAACCAAAAATCTCGCGGACCACTTGAGATTATGTAGGTATGTACATGCAATCAATTGTACATTGTACACGCTATGTGACAATGGGAGTTAGGAGGAGCACGTTGTATGAAAAGAGGAAAGATTTTTTTTTCTTTCTTGGGGGTATGTTATATAAAATAGAGACACAATGACTTTTTCCTTACTCACCTCTCGCGGACCACCTGAAACCTTCTCACGGACCACTAGTGGTCCACGGACCATAGGTTAAGAATGGCTGATCTATAGGGACAAGGAAGAAGACCTGGGTTGTGATATTGCTCATAGAATTGGAATTATGGTCCTCTTAGGAGCCCTACACAAAGTGAAGTCTAAGGCCCTATGCACATTTAGAGACTAATGGATTTTTTTTTTTCTGACACTGGTAATTAAATGCAGTATGATGTACTTTTCAACAAGGAATTCAATGATGCTATTTTAAAAAAAAAAAAGGTCAACACAACCATTCTCTTTAACACAACCGAACAAAGTGAGGTCTATCTTTTAACTGTTTTGCATTTGGTTTAAAAAAAGGTCAACAAAACCATTCTCTTTAACACAACCGAACAAAGTGAGGTCTATCTTTTAACTGTTTTGCATTTGGTTTAGATGTTTGTTTGTTCTGCTATTACTTGCAATTGCCAAATCCGATATTAATGAAATTTGGTACAGGAATTCCAAACGTCAATGCACGTTGCAGGTTCCAATTTGGGGTCCCAGAACTGAGTGGACTCATTTTTGGTCTGCAATTTTCAACTCCCAATAGATGACTCATCTTCATAAAGCCTTTTTTTCTTTCTAAAAAAGTCAAGAACCAAACTCTATTGTTTAAATCTTGAATTCTTTTGAGAGTTTTGATTGATTGACATATCATATAATATAATAAAAAACCTTTTTCCTACCCTAGGTAAGGTCCTGTAATGCCTAAATCAATTTTTCAATTTACCTAAATTATCAAGGGATTCCATGTAAATACAAGGGAATAGACATAGGGGAAGAAGAAGATGACATCAGTAGGTATTGAGAGTAGTCAGTACATAGTTATAGTTACCTACTTATCTAATGATTTTTTTTTTTTTTCAAGAGATTTGATAGTAGGAACTGTAACTGCAGATGAGATGTCGCGAAATGGAAGAGAGAAGGAAGACAGGATAGGAGAAAGCCAGCCGGGCAAACTTTATAATTATATGTATTTTAGGATAAATTCCGCCCCGGGCGGGAATCGAACCCGCGACCTAGCGCTTACAGGTTTAGAAGGCAGGCCCGTCAACCCACAGCTAAGTGCTAACTATAGACTCTATCTATAGGTCTATAGAGTATAGGTATTAATCACTAGGCCGGACGGGGGGAAAAACAAAATTTCCCTTCATTTTCCCGTGGGAAATAGAAAAAATCCCCGCTCCATTCACAAGTGAGTTGGGTTTTGAAAACTCGCCATGCGCATGGGTTCTGAGGGTGTGGTTATGTACCAGGTTGAGATAGGCCATTCCCGTCCTTTCTTGGCGTGTGGAAAATGATGTGGTAACTTAACACAGCCTTCATGAGCGTGTACAGTTGGCGAGAAATTCGAAATTTTGATTTTTTTTTCCGCAACTTGTACAATCTGAATTGCCAGCCTATAGTTATAGTTAGCTTAGTTGGTAGTGCGTCTGCTTTGTTAGCGCTAGGCCGCGGGTTCGATTCCCGCCCGGGGCGGATTTTATCCTGATGGGATAATGTTCGTTCTCGGAACGGCTGGCTTTCAGTTGGCGAGAAATTCGAAATTTTGATTTTTTTTTCCGCAACTTGTACAATCTGAATTGCCAGCCTAGTTATAGTTAGCTTAGTTGGTAGTGCGTCTGCTTTGTTAGCGCTAGGCCGCGGGTTCGATTCCCGACCGGGGCGGATTTTATCCTGATGGGATAATAATGTTCGTTCTCGGAACGGCTGGCTTTCTCCTATCCTGTCTTCCTTCTCTCTTCGATTTCGGGACGATAAGACCATAGCAGTTACAGATCCCTCTGTCAAGCCTCTTAAAAAAAAAAAATACAATCTGAATTAATTTTTTACTTTTTATCTCGAGTTTGCACGTTTATATTCTACTTTTCATATTTATATTAGATATTACAAACAAGCGAATTACCTACAATGCAAAAAAAAATGTAAAATAAATTTTAAAAATAACCACCCCGGGACAGAGGGTTAGAAAAAATACCCAACACTCCCACGCTATCCTTGCCTAAGTTACCTAGATATCCAGTCACACGTGATGTCAGCGCATGCGCAGAGCAAAACACGTCACCGGCTTTTTTTTCTCTTGTCAGCCATATTGCGAAATTGCGATTAATTTTCCAAACATTTTAAAGAATTAAAGAAATTTGTGTTTTAATTTTAGGTATTAAAAACTAAAGACAGTTTATTTAAACTAAGTTACCACTCCAATGCAAAACTGTAGAAACAATATCCTATCTCACCTCGTCCGAGCTCATCTCGACCCGGTAGCCCGGTACATAACCATAACCACACCCTGAAAAAGATTGGGGACGTTCAGTGGGAATGGGGATGGGAAGCTAGCACCAATAACTAGCAACTTCTGTCAAAATTGCAAATCCGCCACTGAGTTCTTTTGGTTGTTTGTGGCCTACGCTTGTGGGAGTGGGAATGGGAAGCTAGCACCAATAACTAGCAACTTCTGTCAAAATTGCAAATCCGCCACTGAGTTCTTTTGGTTGTTTGTGGCCTACGCTTGCTTCTCATCGATGGTTTTTGTAATGTAAACAAACAAAATTTTCGGTTTGGGAACAAAGATATATTTGAATTGAAACTTTGAACTGAACACAATTTTTGGTCTGTCGAAGTTCTTTTATTTAAAAGAAACTGCCGAAAAATCGGGAAAATCGAGAAGTGGATCATCAAGAAGCTTCACAATGGCGGGAGACTTTTTAGAAACTGATAATTCAACCCTTGATGTTAAGAACCTGGAACTTGAGAAGTACAGAAAGCTGGTTCGCAATTTCATTGACATGGTGAGTGGGGGGTTTTTTTTTTTTTTTTTTTTTTTTGCAAGGAATATAATATAATTATTCACTTCTGCTTTATTGCACAAATAAGTATTTCAAGAAGGATTTAACAAGGAATATTACATAGAAAATACAAGGAATAATACCGGGGAAATATAGTAAAAACAAATAGTTAGGATAGGGAAAGAGACTAGGTAGGATTCTAAATAGCTGAGAGATTATACTAACTGATTTAAATTTCACATGACCAATATCAGCCAGCCTAGTTAGCTTAGTTGGTAGTGTGTCTGCCTTGTAAGCGCTAGGTCGCAGGTTCAATTCCTGCCCGGGACGGATTTTATCCTGATGGGATAATGTTCGTTCTCGGAACGGCTGGCTTTCTCCTATCCTGTCTTCCTTCTCTCTTCGATTGAGAAGTTTGTGTGTTTAGGTATGACGAGTTTCGCTGAGTTTCTAGTTTCATATGAATGCACATCGTGAAATGCGCGCATTGTGTGTTTCATTTTGTGAATTGTGCAGCATAATTCCAGGTTATAAATGGCATAGTAAGTTGGAGTTTTGTTTTATAGGAAGAATGGATTACGCGATTCTTGCCAGTCTAAACCTAGTGCTGCTGCTAGAGCTTTTTTTTTGTTTAGTGAACAATTCGTCATCTAACGTTTGAGGGGAACCTCCAAAGAACTGCAGACCATATATCTGAGAATACTCATAAAGTGAGAGTGAAAAACTGTCAAAGCTAGTTTTGTGCCGCAATTAGTTCTTGTTGATCTGATGAGGAATGTTGCGGAAGACAGTTTTGATTTCACATTGTTTACATGTATTGACCATGTTGATTGGAGTTGTTTTCTTCTGTTGAAATCTGATTATTTTGATTTTTGAAGGTTCTGGCAGGTTGATTTTTGTTGTCGGAGTCAGCGTATGCGTTTTCTAGAGTTTTTGTCTCTCTTTGCCTGTTGATTTTGAAGTTTTTATTTGTGTATTCTCTGGTAGCTTGTTTCTGCTTGACATTGTTTGTATTTTTCTTTGTTTGTTGATTGCCCGGCTTCTGGTAGTAGTGGTGACTGTTGTTTTGATTTGATGCGTCAACGTTCTTCCATTTTGTTTTGAAGTATTGTTCCTTCTGAGTCTTTTTTTTTTTTTTTTTTTTTTTTTTTTTTTTTTTTTTTTTTTTAATTTTTTTGG
>NW_007380822.1:9610-14194 GCF_000475195.1 Diaphorina citri
ATTTTGTGCGTTTCAAAATTCGAAAATTTCAAACGAAGATTTCTCCACTTAGGAAGCCTCAAATGAAATTTTAAGCATTTCTATTGAAATCAGCGTTTCGAACTTCCTTTATCAGCGAAGAAAAAAAAAAAGTGGTTGAGCCCCATGATTCAGAAGCTTGGATGAACTCAATCAATATTTTGTATCAGTAGTACCTGAGCCCTGTCCATCAGTAAAGAACAGGATTTTGAATGATTGAACTTCCTTTATCAGCGAAGAAAAAAAAAAGTGGTTGAGCCCCATTATTCAGAAGCTTGGATGAACTCAATCAATATTTTGTATCAGTAGTACCTGAGCCCTGTCCATCAGTAAAGAACAGGATTTTGAATGATATTGAGGGCGGTCAAATCACAGGTTCATCCAACTCGGACTATTTCAACTTTGTTGAGGTGTCGGAGGCAGATGTAAGTAAGGCCGTTCTCTCCATCAAATCCAAAGCCAGTGGGTATGACGGTATGGATGGGGAAATGGTAAGGATGCTGTTGCCTTACATCCTGCCATTTGGTATGCTATCCCGGTATGGTCCAAGGACGCGACTGTAACAATTTGGTAAAAATCGGACAGTCACTCACTTTGCTGAAAACCAGAACGTTTTAGATCTTTTCCAGTCCGGTTTCCGAAGGCGTCATAGTACAGCCACTGCTCTTGTCAAAGTGACAGATGACATACGTCTGTCACTTGATGCAGACAAGGTAATTTTTCTTGTCCTGCTCGACATGAGCAAAGCCTTTGATTCCGTAGATTTTGACGTACTCCTTGCAACCTTAAAACAAATGAGACTATCCGATAATGCTCTTTCTTGGATAGACTCATATCTGTGAGGACGAAGGCAACGTATCTTACACGATGGAAAATATTCTGAATGGAAATCAATCAATTCAGGTGTCCCCCAGGGGTCAGTGGCTGGGCCTTTGCTTTTCGCAATCTACATTAGTAGTTTGCAAAGAGTGTTCCATCGTTGTAAATACCATGTCTATGCGGACGATATCCAAATCTACATTCACTGTCTACCGACGGAAATGGCTGACACAATTCGAGAGCTCAATAATGAGCTTGCTTGCTTCCTCAAATGGACCAAGAGCCTTTTTCTGTGTCTTAATCCTCAGAAAACCAAGGCGCTGGCTTTTGGTCCAAAGTCCGCCACAAACTCCTTAGATTCAGCTAACCTTCCACCCATTGTTTTAGATGGTGTATCTATACCTCTAGTCACTAATGCTAGAAATCTAGGGGTATATATTGACAATAAGCTATCATGGGAGTTTCATGTGAATGAGGTGAGGAAGAGAGTATATTACTCTCTTCACACTCTGAGTAGATTTAGAAAAGTATTTCCTCAGGAACTTAAAAAGAGATTAATTGAGGCCTTAGTTCTACCTCTGTTTGATTATTGTGACGTAGTGTACTGTCCAAACTTAACAGTAGAACTTAAAAAATCACTTCAATTAGCACAGAACTCATGTGTTAGGTATATTTGTAACCTCAGAAAATTTGATCGAGTATCCGAACATTACCTCGGGCTGGACTGGATGAGGCTGGATATTCGACAAAAACTGCACATGCTGTTACTGTTGTACAATATTCTCAAATTCTCAAACAGGGGCCTCAATATTTCCAGGGGACCTGGACTTACCTTCAATCTAGAAGGCTTCATTCCCTAGGCCTCCTGGAAATTCCACGGCACAAAACTGAGATATATGGAAATTCCTTCCACATATCTGCAGCCAGGCTATGGAATTCTCTTCCTGGAGACATTAGAGACTCACTAAGCCTAGGGCAATTCAAAACTTCCCTAGTGAGGCACCTCAAAGAACAGCCCACATTGTGAGCATAAATCTCTTTGTTTCTGTTCTTTATCTTCCCTCCCTCTCTCTCTCTCTCTCTATCTGCCTCTTTTCTTTTCTACCTGTGGTTGGGTGGAAGAGCTCCTTCAGGAGAATCCTGCCACATAAAAGAAATCGTTAAAAAAAAAGATAAAATTCCATACCTCGGCTGGGATTGAACCCACGCCCTCCTGTTTACCAGGCGAGCGCCTTGACCACTCTCTCTCTATCTGCCTCTTTTCTTTTCTACCTGTGGTTGGGTGGAAGAGCTCCGTCAGGAGAATCCTGCCACATAAAAGAAATCGTTAAAAAAAAAAGATAAAATTCCATACCTCGGCTGGGATTGAACCCACGCCCTCCTGTTTACCAGGCGAGCGCCTTGACCACTACACCTAAAATTCCATACCTCGGCTGGGATTGAACCCACGCCCTCCTGTTTACCAGGCGAGCGCCTTGACCACTACACCACCAGGTATGGTTGTAATACGTGTGCTGACCAAGAAGATGATGGAGGTTTATACACATTTTACTGTGACTTGATGTGTCATCAGTGGTGGTGGTTGTGTTCAGTAATGATACATTTTCAATGTCGGTTCTTACATACGTTGCTACACCATAGCGTTTGTGGTAAGTAGCTCCCAATAGAACGTTTCCTTGGATTGATCCCCTGGAGGGTTTATACACATTTTACTGTGACTTGATGGGACTTTGGCTACTACAACAACAACAACAACAACAACAACAATGTCGGTTCTTACATACGTTGCTACACCATAGCGTTTGTGGTAAGTAGCTCCCAATAGAACGTTTCCTTGGATTGATCCCCTGGACGTGAGCTTTTCCTCGTTTTCAGTATGGGTTTCCTGGAGTGCCAAAACATCTACTTTATTGGGTAGCAAAATTTTCGTGTAAAGATATTCACATTTTGAACGGCTAATTCCTTCAATATTTAGGTGACAAACAAGTAAAGCTGGTCCAAGATTTCGACTTGGGGTATCCACGAAAGGGATATTATCATTATTTTCGTTAGCCATTGACATTCTGTCGAGTAATAATCGCGTATACATATCTAGTATAGCATATTGTAAGTTACCAGGAGATCATAGGTCGTATTTGATTGTCTGGTAGTCGAAAGGTGTTAGTTCATTTAGAATAACCCAGGGTGCACCACGTGGAGGCGAACTAACATTACACCCCTAAATAGTTTGTGTACAATGCCATAGGATGATCACTGATCACTTAACCTAGGTATTAGTATTAGTGTTTTAATAATGCACCACCTTATTTATTTAAATTATAAAGTACAATATCTTTCTTATATTATAAGAACAAGATCCATTCACAGTTCACATTTCATAGTTCACACACTGATCGCTCTATCTCGAGAACCACAACACCTAGAAAGCTGAAATTTGGTAGGAATATTCCTTTTATGGTCTAGGTGTGCAATAAGAAAGGATTTTGCGAAAATCTAAACCGATCCTGAGATAGGTATGATCAATTTTTCATCGCTAAAATCTCCATAAGAAATACACAGAGTACAGAGACTGCGGGAGAGAAAACTTTTCCTCGCTCCCCTAATATTTGAGTTTCGTTTATGTTTTTAGTTTGACAACTATGCAGCTAATAGGGAGCGCGCAGCGCGACCGTATTTTTTATTATTTTCTACAAGTTCGGCCATGCCTTTTCTACAAGTTAGGCCATGCCTCGGGATGAACTAGCGGGATTCCGGAGCGAAGCGACGGAATTCAGCTAGTCTTATATTATAAAAACGAGATCCATTCATAGTTCACATTTCATAGTTCACACACTGATCGCTCTATCTCGAGAACCACAACACCTACAAAGCTGAAATTTGGTAGGAATATTCCTTTTATGGTCTAGATGTGCAATAAGAAAGGATTTTGCGAAAATCTAAACCGATCCTGAGATAGGTATGATCAATTTTTCATCGCTAAAATCTCCATAAGAAATACACAGAAAGCAGAGTCTGCGGGAGAGAAAACTTTTCCTCGCTCGCCTAATATTGAGTTTCGTTTATGTTTTTAGTTTGATAAAAATACAAGTTCGGCCATGCCTTTTCCACAAGCTTGGCCATGCCTCGGGATGAACTAGCGGGATTCCGGAGCGAAGCGACGGAATTCAGCTAGTATAATTTAGCTAGGTTTTCCTACGTTTAATATTTTCTCACGCTTTTAGTTTTCATTTCTATAAAACTCAGGGACGATATTAGATTTCAGGGGCGAAGCCAAGGGAGCGCGAAGCGCGACCTCATGCTCACCCCGCGAAGCTCCCGGGAGCGCGCAGCGCGATCGTTAACAAGGGACCTCAAAGCGCGACCCCATGCACACCCCGCGAAGCCCCCGGAAGTGCGCAGCGCGACCGTAAACAAGGGAGCGCAAAGCGCGACCCCATGCACAACCCCGTGAAGCTCCGGGAGCGCGCAGCGCGACCGCAACTCCGCGTAGCGAACACGCGGGCACCAAGTGCGAGTTTTATCTATACGCGTATTTCGGGTGTTACCCCATTCTCAAGATGATATTTAATTAAGGTTGTAATTAAATATCATCTTGAGAATTAATTTGGGGTAACACCCGAAATACGCGTAAAGATAAAATATATTACATTTGTAAAACTAAAAGTCAAGAGTTTTTTTTTATTTATTAAGTTATTGAAAGTTTTACCAAGTATTATTTTGGTCTTATTATAAAGCTTTTTTTTTTTT
>NW_007380822.1:14377-18849 GCF_000475195.1 Diaphorina citri
TTTTTTTGTTTTTTTTTTTTTTTTTTTTTTTTTTTTTTTTTTTTTTTTTTTTGAAATATGGTAGGTACCATAACATAATAAAAAAAGTAAAAAACAAATAGGTAAGTATTTACCTAGTATAAAAAGAAGAGAAGAAGATGAAGGAAAAAAAAATCAATGACCGTAAATGAAATTTCCATCAAATTGTTCAGACATAGCTATTGTGTAAGACCTAGCGGAGAGATATTTGTTTACTTGAACAACAACAACTCTGTAACTATTTCCAACAAGTAGAGGTTTGTTGAGAACTTTGCCATAGTCTGGAACTTCACGGTCTTCCCCTCCCTTGGCACCAATATCCACAGAACAGTTGTCATCATGAGCAGCACACACTTGTGTCACCCACCAGTTGTTACTGTTGAGAATGTGATTTATATCATTACTGAAACCAAGCAGCTCGGGTGTGACAGTTGCCTCTCCGTTTAAATCATGCATAATGACCAGAATGTCACTTGCTAGTTCCGAATACATAGTAGATGACTCTTCAATATTGTTTGTTTTGGACCACATGATATCTTCTCCAGCACAATGACCAGAATGTCACTTGCTAGTTCCGAATACATAGTAGATGACTCTTCAATATTGTTTGTTTTGGACCACATGATATCTTCTCCACCCACTTGAACTTGTGGCATCTTGTTGATTGGAATGTTCGGTGGCGGAGTAATGACGATTTGACTTGCTTCCGGTCCCATTCGTTTAGTGAATGGTCTGATGGTGATTTGATATGAAGAAGCATTTTGTATATCGTGTATTACATGAGAATATATCTCCTGTTCTTCTCTCGGTGGCGGAGTAATGACGATTTGACTTGCTTCCGGTCCCACTCGTTTAGTGAATGGTCTGATGGTGATTTGATATGAAGAAGCATTTTGTATATCGTGTATTAAATGAGAATATATCTCCTGTTCTTCTCTAACAATGTAACTGATTTCTACTGTACTCTGACAACATAGTGATTCATCAAAGGAAGATAGGTGTTCTACTTCAATGACAAACTTCCGTAAGATGCCGTTCAGTAAGTCAGGTATCCGCCATGATATTGTCATGTTTGTGTTGGCTGTGTTCATTTGAATATCACTGACAGCGGAGGGCATGGTCTCTCTGGTTATTGCATGGATTGCTTCACTTGGATTTCCCTCAGGGAGTTCCTCACTGAATACATTCACCGTGATTCTGTATTTCGTGTTTTGCTTCAATTCCGTCACATCAAAACAAACATAAGAAGGCCAAGGTTTGCATCGGAATGAACTTGGCTTACTTGATAGTGTGGTCATATTTACATCGATTGTCTTGTTCCAAATATTACTGTAGAGTTGAATCCTGATTTTGATGTTGGTCATGTTTGTTTCAGATATTTTCCACCTGAGTCCAATCGCATCTGAACTTGTCATGTATGCAGTAAGCTCTTGTACTTTTAGTACTGGCGTTGCTTTGGCTATAAAGTTGTGTTCCATGTATGTTGATCTGTCAAAACCTACATGATTGACATAACGCACCTTGACAGTGTATTGTGTTTGAGACCGAAGTCCCGTCATTTCCAAGTGATTGTCCTTAGTCTCATACATGCGTAGACTATTATTTTGAGTATCGTATAACTCGATGATATATTTCTTGAAAATCCCATTCATGTTTTGACAAGATAATGAAAAATCTGTCCAGTAAATTTGTGCGCTTTCGTTTGTAACTTTAGATTTGTGTGTCAGTAGAGATGGTGCAATGGTAGGTACTTTACTACTGGTGATAAATGTGAAGTTATGTGCCTTCATGTTTTGGTTTTTGTCTGCAGTAACAAATAGTTGATATTGAGCATTAGGCTCCAGATATAGTAAAGTATATTTTGTATTAGTTGTTATGACAACTTGAATTGGAGACTCAATCCTGTCTTTAATACAAGACAGACGTCTAATCAACTTGTACTTGATGTAATATGTTTTGTAAACTGGACTTTGAAACCATTCAATATTGACTTGAGATTCAGTTTGCTTTACTGTAACTCCAGCTACTTCTATTGAAAAATCAATGGTATCATCAGTTGTCACATTTATGTTAGGAATAGGGATGCTTTCTCCATAGATTGTATTTTTCTTCAGTTTGATGTGATAGGTTTGACCAGGACTCAAGTTTTCGATTTTGTAAGAATTTGTTCTGATATCGACGATCTTTTGTGATTCGACATAGTTATTCTGCATTTCCTCTATTTCCAAGATGTAACTCGTGAAAGGACATTCTTCCGGTCCTAAATCAGTGTCTCCGTTCCATGTTAAAGCAATAGATGTATTGGTAAGAGAGGTAACGTTGAGATTTTTCTCTCTCTCCATTACTGTACACTCTGTTTGTGTCTTGACTGATTTGGTCAAGTCTGGATCATGTGTTTCTAATGTCTCATCTACGAGGATAACTCTCAAGTAATAGACGCTTCCTGGTTTCAACCCTTCTACTGAGATGTTGCTGGTAGCCATTTTGAATATTTCATATGAACCATCATTCCATGTTGAACTCATGTCTTGACGATATTGAACCATGTAGAACATGGTATGGTCATAGGACTTTTCAATATTGCTTGCAGTCAAATCGATTTGAAGATTCACAGTATTGAAACTCGAGTGCAATACCTTAGGGGGATTTTTCAGATAAGAGTGGGCGTGTTTGCAATGAGGACCTATCAGATATGGTGTTGTACAACCGCCCCGACAGGCACCAGTATACTGATCACACCCATCTACACACTGTGCGGATTTTATCCTGATGGGATAATGTTCGTTCTCGGAACGGCTGGCTTTCTCCTATCCATACTTAATAATATGTGTACAACGTCATACAATATTAAAAAAAAGTGAAAATTACAATATTTTTAAAATTAAAGGATTAAAACTAGAAATACAGTTCAAAGTGTTGAAACAATAAAACATTAGTTTGGATTACCTATCATCCATATTTTGCAATGTGATAGAATCCCATGAGAAATGAGTTGACAATTTTTCTAAATTTATCTAGATCTAGTTGTTTAATAGCAGCTGGGATTTTATTATAAGTGTTTATACCCCTAATAATGAATGATGTGTTTAGGTATGACGAGTTTCGCTGAGTTTCTAGTTTCATATGAATGCACATCGTGAAATGCGCGCATTGTGTGTTTCATTTTGTGAATTGTGCAGCATAATTCCAGGTTATAAATGGCATAGTAAGTTGGAGTTTTGTTTTATAGGAAGAATGGATTACGCGATTCTTGCCAGTCTAAACCTAGTGCTGCTGCTAGAGCTTTTTTTTTGTTTAGTGAACAATTCGTCATCTAACGTTTGAGGGGAACCTCCAAAGAACTGCAGACCATATATCTGAGAATACTCATAAGTTTAGTGAACAATTCGTCATCTAACGTTTGAGGGGAACCTCCAAAGAACTGCAGACCATATATCTGAGAATACTCATAAAGTGAGAGTGAAAAACTGTCAAAGCTAGTTTTGTGCCGCAATTAGTTCTTGTTGATCTGATGAGGAATGTTGCGGAAGACAGTTTTGATTTCACATTGTTTACATGTATTGACCATGTTGATTGGAGTTGTTTTCTTCTGTTGAAATCTGATTATTTTGATTTTTGAAGGTTCTGGCAGGTTGATTTTTGTTGTCGGAGTCAGCAAACAAGGGAAGACCCTGGTCGTTTTCCTGAAGTGAAGCCGCAGTGCACGTGTTGAGATATTTCACACTCTCCCCATCGGCGATGAACGTGTTGAACTTGTATACCGCGGTAATTTCATAGGCACCTGAAATGAAACCAGAGAGATTTTGAAGTTCCTGATGATTCTAAACAAGAGTCGAGAGATTTTGAAGTTCCTGATGATTCTAAACAAGAGAGATTTTGAAGTTCCTGATGATTCTTAACAAGAGAGATTTTGTAGTTCCTGATGATTCTAAACAAGAGAGATTTTGTAGTTCCTAATGATTCTAAACAAGAGTCGAGAGATTTTGAGGTTCCTGATGATTCTAAACAAGAGAGATTTTGCAGTTCCTGATGATTTTAAACAAGAGAGATTTTGAAGTTCTTAATGTTAAATAAGATCAAAGGACTTTTGTTTTATTGTGAAAGTGATGTGGTTATTCAATCTACTATTTATCCATTCACATACTGATCGCTCTCTCTAAAGAACTTCAAAACAGAACATCAGAAATTTTGGTAGGAATATTAAGAATACTAGCTGAATTCCGTCGCTTCGCTCCGGAATCCTGCTAGTTCATCCCGAGGCATGGCCAAACTTGTGGAAAAGGCATGGCCGAACTTGTAGTTATCAAACTAAAAACAAACAAAACTCAAATATTAGGCGAGCGAGGAAAAGTTTTCTCTCCCGCAGTCTCTGCTTCCTGTGTATTTATGGAGATTTTAGCGATCAAAAATTGATCATATCTCAGGATCGGTTTAGATTTTCGCAAAATCCTTTC